>NC_082714.1:80247492-80547492 GCF_030144855.1 Hypanus sabinus | reverse complement strand
ACCCAGTTTCCCACTCCTTTTAAACCCACTTGGACCCCGTTTCCCACTCCCCTTAAACCCACCGGGACCCCGTTTCCCATTTCCTTTAAACACACCAGGACCCCGTTTCCCACTCCCTTCAAACCCACCGGGACCCCATTTCCCACTCCCTTTAAACCCACCGGGACCCCGTTTCCCACTCCCTTCAATCCCACCAGGGCCCCGTTTCCCACTCCCTTTAAACCCACCGGGACCCCGTTTCCCACTCACTTCAAACCCACCGGGACCCCGATTCCCACTCCCTTCAAACCCACGGGAACCCCGATTCCCACTCACTTCAAACCCACCAGGACCCCGATTCCCAATCCCTTCAAACCCACGAGGACCCCATTTCCCACTCCCTTCAAACCCACCGGGACCCCGTTTCGCACTCCCTTTAAACCCACAGGGACCCCGTTTCCCACTCCCTTTAAACCCACCGGGACCCCGTTTCCCACTCCCTTTAAACGCACTGGGACCCCGTTTCCCACTCACTTCAAACCCACCGGGACCCCGTTTCCCACTCCCGTCAATCCGACCGGGACCCCGTTTCCCAATCCCTTCAAACCCACCGGGACCCCGTTTCCCAGTCCCTTCAAACCCACCGGGACCCCGTTTCCCACTCCCTTTAAACCCACCAGGACCCTGTTTCCCACTCCCTTTAAACCCACCAGGACCCCATTTCCCGCTCCCTTCAAACACACCAGGACCCCATTTCCCACTCCCTTCAAACCCACCAGGACCCCATTTCCCACTCCCATTCATCAAACCAGGTCCCCATTTCCCACTCCCTTCAAACCCACCAGGACCCCATTTCCCACTCCCTTCAAACCCACCGGGACCCCGTTTCCCACTCCCTTTAAACCCACCGGGACCCCGTTTCCCATTCCCTTCAAACCCACCGGGACCCCGATTCCCACTCCCTTCAAACCCACCGGGACCCCGTTTCCCACTCCCTTTCAACCCACCAGGACCCCATTTCCCACTCCCTTCAAACCCACCGGGACCCCGTTTCCCACTCCCTTTAAACCCACAGGGACCCCGTTTCCCACTCCCTTTAAACCCACCGGGACCCCGTTTCCCACTCCCTTTAAACGCACTGGGACCCCGTTTCCCACTCACTTCAAACCCACCGGGAGCACGTTTCCCACTCCCTTTCAACACACCAGGACCCCATTTCCCACTCCCTTCAAACCCACCGGGACCCCGTTTCCCACTCCCTTTAAACCCACCAGGACCCTGTTACCCACACCCTTTAAACCCACAGGGACCCCGTTTCCCACTCCCTTTAAACCCACCGGGACCCCGTTTCCCACTCCCTTTAAACCCACCAGGACCCTGTTACCCACACCCTTCAAACCCACCGGGACCCCGTTTCCCACTCCCTTCAATCCCACCAGGACCCCGTTTCCCACTCCCTTCAATCCCACCGGGACCCCGTTTCCCACTCCCTTTAAACACACTGGGACCCCGTTTCCCACTCCCTTCAAACCCACCGGGACCCCGTTTCCCACTCCCTTCAGACCCACCGGGGACCCCGTTTCCCACTCCCTTCAAACCCACCGGGACCCCGTTTCCCACTCCCTTCAATCCCACCAGGACCCCGTTTCCCACTCCATTTAAACCCACCGGGACCCCGTTTCCCACTCCCTTCAAACCCACCGGACCCCGTTTCCCACTCCCTTCAAACCCACCAGGACCCCGTTTCCCACTCCTTTTAAATCCACGGGGACCCCGTTTCCCACTCCCTTCAAACCCACCGGGACCCCGTTTCCACTCCCTTCAAACCGACTGGGACCCCGTTTCCCAATCCCTTCAATCCCACCAGGACCCCGTTTCCCACTCCCTTCAAACCCACCGGGACCCCGTTTCCCAGTCCCGTTAAATCCAATGGGAACCCGTTTCCCACTCCCTTCAAACCCACCGGGACCCTGTTTCCCACTCCCTTCAAACCCACCGGGACCCCGTTTCCCACTCCCTTCAAACCCACCGGGACCCCGTTTCCCAGTCCCTTTAAATCCAATGGGAACCCGTTTCCCACTCCCTTCAAACCCACCGGGACCCCGTTTCCCACTCCCTTTAAACCCAACGGGACCCCGTTTCCCACTCCCTTTAAACGCACTGGGACCCCGTTTCCCACTCACTTCAAACCCACCGGGAGCCCGTTTCCCACTCCCTTTCAACACACCAGGACCCCATTTCCCACTCCCTTCAAACCCACCGGGACCCCGTTTCCCACTCCCTTTAAACCCACAGGGACCCCGTTTCCCACTCCCTTTAAACCCACCGGGACCCCGTTTCCCACTCCCTTTAAACCCACCAGGACCCTGTTACCCACACCCTTTAAACCCACAGGGACCCCGTTTCCCACTCCCTTTAAACCCACCGGGACCCCGTTTCCCACTCCCTTTAAACCCACCAGGACCCTGTTACCCACACCCTTCAAACCCACCGGGACCCCGTTTCCCACTCCCTTCAATCCCACCAGGACCCCGTTTCCCACTCCCTTCAATCCCACCGGGACCCCGTTTCCCACTCCCTTTAAACCCACAGGGACCCCGTTTCCCACTCCCTTTAAACCCACCGGGACCCCGTTTCCCACTCCCTTTAAACCCACCGGGACCCCGTTTCCCACTCCCTTTAAACCCACAGGGACCCCGTTTCCCACTCCCTTTAAACCCACCGGGACCCCGTTTCCCACTCCCTTGAAACCCACCAGGACCCTGTTACCCACACCCTTTAAACCCACAGGGACCCCGTTTCCCACTCCCTTTAAACCCACCGGGACCCCGTTTCCCACTCCCTTTAAACCCACCAGGACCCTGTTACCCACACCCTTCAAACCCACCGGGACCCCGTTTCCCACTCCCTTCAATCACACCAGGACCCCGTTTCCCACTCCCTTCAATCCCACCGGGACCCCGTTTCCCACTCCTTTTAAACACACTGGGACCCCGTTTCCCACTCCCTTCAAACCCACCGGGACCCCGATTCCCACACCCTTCAAACCCACCAGGACCCCATTTCCCATTCCCTTTAAACCCACCGGGACCCCGTTTCCCACTCCCTTTAAACCCACCTGGACCCCGTTTCCCATTCCCTTTAAACCCACCGGGACCCCTTTTCCCACTCCCTTTAAACCCTCTGGGACCCAGTTTCCCACTCCTTTTAAACCCCCTGGGACCCCGTTTCCCACTCCCCTTAAACCCACCGGGACCCCGTTTCCCATTTCCTTTAAACACACCGGGACCCCGTTTCCCACTCCCTTCAAACCCACCGGGACCCCATTTCCCACTCCCTTTAAACCCACCGGGACCCCGTTTCCCACTCCCTTCAATCCCACCAGGGCCCCGTTTCCCACTCCCTTTAAACCCACCGGGACCCCGTTTCCCACTCACTTCAAACCCACCGGGACCCCGATTCCCACTCCCTTCAAACCCACCGGGACCCCGATTCCCACTCACTTCAAACCCACCAGGACCCCGATTCCCAATCCCTTCAAACCCACCAGGACCCCATTTCCCACTCCCTTCAAACCCACCGGTACCCCGTTTCCCACTCCCTTTCAACCCACCAGGACCCCATTTCCCACCCCTTCAAACCCACCGGGACCCCGTTTCCCACTCCCTTTAAACCCACAGGGACCCCGTTTCCCACTCCCTTTAAACCCACCGGGACCCCGTTTCCCACTCCCTCTAAACGCACTGGGACCCCGTTTCCCACTCACTTCAAACCCACCGGGAGCACGTTTCCCACTCCCTTTCAACACACCAGGACCCCATTTCCCACTCCCTTCAAACCCACCGGGACCCCGTTTCCCACTCCCTTTAAACCCACAGGGACCCCGTTTTCCACTCCCTTTAAACCCACCGGGACCCCGTTTCCCACTCCCTTTAAACCCACCAGGACCCTGTTACCCACACCCTTTAAACCCACAGGGACCCCGTTTCCCACTCCCTTTAAACCCACCGGGACCCCGTTTCCCACTCCCTTTAAACCCACCAGGACCCTGTTACCCACACCCTTCAAACCCACCGGGACCCCGTTTCCCACTCCCTTCAATCCCACCAGGACCCCGTTTCCCACTCCCTTCAATCCCACCGGGACCCCGTTTCCCACTCCCTTTAAACACACTGGGACCCCGTTTCCCACTCCCTTCAAACCCACCGGGACCCCGTTTCCCACTCCCTTCAGACCCACCGGGGACCCCGTTTCCCACTCCCTTCAAACCCACCGGGACCCCGTTTCCCACTCCCTTCAATCCCACCAGGACCCCGTTTCCCATTCCATTTAAACCCACCGGGACCCCGTTTCCCACTCCCTTCAAACCCACCGGGACCCCGATTCCGACTCCCTTCAAACCCACCGGGACCCCGATTCCCACACCCTTCAAACCCACTAGGACCCCATTTCCCATTCCCTTTAAACCCACCGGGACCCCGTTTCCCACTCCCTTTAAACCCACCGGGACCCCGATTCCCACTCCCTTCAAACCCACCAGGACCCCATTTCCCACTCCCTTCAAACCCACCGGGACCCCGTTTCGCACTCCCTTTAAACCCACGGGGACCCCGTTTCCCACTCCCTTTAAACCCACCGGGACCCCGATTCCCACTCCCTTCAAACCCACCAGGACCCCATTTCCCACTCCCTTCAAACCCACCGGGACCCCGTTTCGCACTCCCTTTAAACCCACAGGGACCCCGTTTCCCACTCCCTTTAAACCCACCGGGACCCCGTTTCCCACTCCCTTTAAACGCACTGGGACCCCGTTTCCCACTCACTTCAAACCCACCGGGACCCCGTTTCCCACTCCCTCCAATCCGACCGGGACCCCCGTTTCCCAATCCCTTCAAAGCCACCGGGACCCCGTTTCCCACTCCCTTCAAACCCACCGGGACCCCGTTTCCCACTCCCTTTAAACCCACCAGGACCCTGTTTCCCACTCCCTTTAAACCCACCAGGACCCCATTTCCCGCTCCCTTCAAACACACCAGGACCCCATTTCCCACTCCCTTCAAACCCACCAGGACCCCATTTCCCACTCCCATTCATCAAACCAGGTCCCCATTTCCCACTCCCTTTAAACCCACTGGGACCCTGTTTCCCACTCCCTTCAATCCCACCGGGACCCCGTTTCCCACACCGTTTCAACCCACCAGGACCCCGTTTCCCACTCCCTTTAAATCCACTGGGAACCCGTTTCCCACTCCCTTTAAATCCACTGGGAACCCGTTTCCCACTCCCTTCAAACCCACCGGGACCCCGTTTCCCACTCCCTTTAAATCCAATGGGAACCCGTTTCCCACTCCCTTCAAACCCACCAGGACCCCGTTTCCCACTCCCTTCAAACCCACCGGGACCCCGTTTCCCACTCCCTTTAAACCCACCGGGACCCCGTTTCCCATTCCCTTCAAACCCACCGGGACCCCGATTCCCACTCCCTTCAAACCCACCGGGACCCCGTTTCCCACTCCTTTTCAACCCACCGGGACCCCATTTCCCACTCCCTTCAATCCCACCGGGACCCCGTTTCCCACTCCCTTTAAACCCACAGGGACCCCGTTTCCCACTCCCTTTAAACCCACCGGGACCCCGTTTCCCACTCCCTTTAAACGCACTGGGACCCCGTTTCCCACTCACTTCAAATCCACCGGGAGCCCGTTTCCCACTCCCTTTCAACACACCAGGACCCCATTTCCCACTCCCTTCAAACCCACCGGGACCCCGTTTCCCACTCCCTTTAAACCCACAGGGACCCCGTTTCCACTCCCTTTAAACCCACCGGGACCCCGTTTCCCATTCCCCTTAAACCCACCAGGACCCTGTTACCCACACCCTTTAAACCCACAGGGACCCCGTTTCCCACTCCCTTTAAACCCACCGGGACCCCGTTTCCCACTCCCTTTAAACCCGCCAGAACCCTGTTACCCACACCCTTCAAACCCACCGGGACCCCGTTTCCCACTCCCTTCAATCCCACCAGGACCCCGTTTCCCACTCCCTTCAATCCCACCGGGACCCCGTTTCGCATTCCCTTTAAACCCACCGGGACCCCGTTTCCCACTCCCTTCAAACCCACCGGGACCCCGTTTCCCACTCCCTTTAAACCCACCAGGACCCTGTTTCCCACTCCCTTTAAACCCACCAGGACCCCATATCCCGCTCCCTTCAAACACACCAGGACCCCATTTCCCACTCCCTTCAAACCCACCAGGACCCCATTTCCCACTCCCATTCATCAAACCAGGTCCCCATTTCCCACTCCCTTCAAACCCACCAGGATCCCATTTCCCACTCCCTTCAAACCCACCGGGACCCCCGTTTCCCACTCCCTTTAAACCCACCGGGACCCCGTTTCCCATTCCCTTCAAACCCACCGGGACCCCGATTCCCACTCCCTTCAAACCCACCGGTACCCCCGTTTCCCACTCCCTTTCAACCCACCAGGACCCCATTTCCCACCCCTTCAAACCCACCGGGACCCCGTTTCCCACTCCCTTTAAACCCACAGGGACCCCGTTTCCCACTCCCTTTAAACCCACCGGGACCCCGTTTCCCACTCCCTTTGAACGCACTGGGACCCCCGTTTCCCACTCACTTCAAACCCACCGGGAGCACGTTTCCCACTCCCTTTCAACACACCAGGACCCCATTTCCCACTCCCTTCAAACCCACCGGGACCCCGTTTCCCACTCCCTTTAAACCCACAGGGACCCCGTTTTCCACTCCCTTTAAACCCACCGGGACCCCGTTTCCCACTCCCTTTAAACCCACCAGGACCCTGTTACCCACACCCTTTAAACCCACAGGGACCCCGTTTCCCACTCCCTTTAAACCCACCGGGACCCCGTTTCCCACTCCCTTTAAACCCACCAGGACCCTGTTACCCACACCCTTCAAACCCACCGGGACCCCGTTTCCCACTCCCTTCAATCCCACCAGGACCCCGTTTCCCACTCCCTTCAATCCCACCGGGACCCCGTTTCCCACTCCCTTTAAACACACTGGGACCCCGTTTCCCACTCCCTTCAAACCCACCGGGACCCCCGTTTCCCACTCCCTTCAGACCCACCGGGGACCCCGTTTCCCACTCCCTTCAAACCCACCGGGACGCCGTTTCCCACTCCCTTCAATCCCACCAGGACCCCGTTTCCCACTCCATTTAAACCCACCGGGACCCCGTTTCCCACTCCCTTCAAACCCACCGGGACCCCGATTCCGACTCCCTTCAAACCCACCGGGACCCGGATTCCCACACCCTTCAAACCCACTAGGACCCCATTTCCCATTCCCTTTAAACCCACCGGGACCCCGTTTCCCACTCCCTTTAAACCCACCGGGACCCCGATTCCCACTCCCTTCAAACCCACCAGGACCCCATTTCCCACTCCCTTCAAACCCACCGGGACCCCGTTTCGCAATCTCTTTAAACCCACGGGGACCCCGTTTCCCACTCCCTTTAAACCCACCGGGACCCCGATTCCCACTCCCTTCAAACCCACCAGGACCCCATTTCCCACTCCCTTCAAACCCACCGGGACCCCGTTTCGCACTCCCTTTAAACCCACAGGGACCCCGTTTCCCACTCCCTTTAAACCCACCGGGACCCCGTTTCCCACTCCCTTTAAACGCACTGGGACCCCGTTTCCCACTCACTTCAAACCCACCGGGACCCCGTTTCCCACTCCCTCCAATCCGACCGGGACCCCGTTTCCCAATCCCTTCAAAGCCACCGGGACCCCGTTTCCCACTCCCTTCAAACCCACCGGGACCCCGTTTCCCACTCCCATTAAACCCACCAGGACCCTGTTTCCCACTCCCTTTAAACCCACCAGGACCCCATTTCCCGCTCCCTTCAAACACACCAGGACCCCATTTCCCACTCACTTCAAACCCACCAGGACCCCATTTCCCACTCCCATTCATCAAACCAGGTCCCCATTTCCCACTCCCTTTAAACCCACTGGGACCCTGTTTCCCACTCCCTTCAATCCCACCGGGACCCCGTTTCCCACACCCTTTCAACCCACCAGGACCCCGTTTCCCACTCCCTTTAAATCCACTGGGAACCCGTTTCCCACTCCCTTTAAATCCACTGGGAACCCGTTTCCCACTCCCTTCAAACCCACCGGGACCCCGTTTCCCACTCCCTTTAAATCCAATGGGAACCCGTTTCCCACTCCCTTCAAACCCACCAGGACCCCGTTTCCCACTCCCTTCAAACCCACCGGGACCCCGTTTCCCACTCCCTTTAAACCCACCGGGACCCCGTTTCCCATTCCCTTCAAACCCACCGGGACCCCGATTCCCACTCCCTTCAAACCCACCGGGACCCCGTTTCCCACTCCTTTTCAACCCACCGGGACCCCATTTCCCACTCCCTTCAAACCCACCGGGACCCCGTTTCCCACTCCCTTTAAACCCACAGGGACCCCGTTTCCCACTCCCTTTAAACCCACCGGGACCCCGTTTCCCACTCCCTTTAAACGCACTGGGACCCCGTTTCCCACTCACTTCAAATCCACCGGGAGCCCGTTTCCCACTCCCTTTCAACACACCAGGACCCCATTTCCCACTCCCTTCAAACCCACCGGGACCCCGTTTCCCACTCCCTTTAAACCCACAGGGACCCCGTTTCCACTCCCTTTAAACCCACCGGGACCCCGTTTCCCATTCCCCTTAAACCCACCAGGACCCTGTTACCCACACCCTTTAAACCCACAGGGACCCCGTTTCCCACTCCCTTTAAACCCACCGGGACCCCGTTTCCCACTCCCTTTAAACCCGCCAGAACCCTGTTACCCACACCCTTCAAACCCACCGGGACCCCGTTTCCCACTCCCTTCAATCCCACCAGGACCCCGTTTCCCACTCCCTTCAATCCCACCGGGACCCCGTTTCGCATTCCCTTTAAACCCACCGGGACCCCGTTTCCCATTCCCTTCAAACCCACCGGGACCCCGTTTCCCACACCCTTTAAACCCACCGGGACCCCGTTTCCCACTCCCTTCAAACCCACCGGGACCCCGTTTCCCACTCCCTTCAATCCCACCAGGACCCCGTTTCCCACTCCCTTCAAACCCACCGGGACCCCGTTTCACACTCCCTTTAAACCCACCGGGACCCCGTTTCCCAGTCGCTTTAAACGCACTGGGATCCCGTTTTCAAGTCCCTTTAAACGCACTGGGACCCCGTTTCCCACTCCCTGTAAACCCACCGGGACCCCGTTTCCCACTCCCTTTAAACCCACCGGGACCCCGTTTCCCATTTCCTTTAAACACACTGGGACCCCATTTCCCACTCCCTTCAAACCCACCGGGACCCCGTTTCCCACTCCCTTAAAACCCACCGGGACCCCGTTTCCCACTCCCTTCAAACCCACCGGGACCCCGATTCCCACTCCCTTCAAAACCCACCGGGATCCCGATTCCCACTCCCTTCAAACCCACCAGGACCCCATTTCCCACTCCCTTCAAACCCACCGGGACCCCGTTTCGCACTCCCTTTAAACTCACGGGGACCCCGTTTCCCACTCTCTTTAAACCCACCGGGACCCCATATCCCACTCCCTTCAATCCCACCAGGGCCCCGTTTCCCACTCCCTTTAAACCCACCGGGACCCCGTTTCCCACTCCCTTCAAACCCACCGGGACCCCGTTTCCCACTCCCTTTAAACCCACCAGGACCCTGTTTCCCACTCCCTTTAAACCCACCAGGACCCCATTTCCCACTCCCTTCAAATCCACCAGGACCCCATTTCCCACTCCCATTCAACAAACCAGGACCCCATTTCCCACTCCCTTCAAACCCACCAGGACCCCATTTCCCACTCCCTTTAAACCCACCAGGACCCTGTTTCCCACGCCCTTTAAACCCACCGGGACCCCGTTTCCCACTCCCTTCAAACCCACCGGGACCCCGTTTCCCACTCCCTTCAAACCCACCGGGACCCCGTTTCCCACTCCCTTCAAACCCACCGGGACCCCGTTTCCCACTCCCTTTAAACCCACCGGGACCCCGTTTCACACTCCCTTTAAACCCACCAGGACCCCATTTCCCACTCCCTTCAAACCCACCAGGACCCCATTTCCCACTCCCTTCAAACCCACCAGGACCCCATTTCCCACTCCCTTCAAATCCACCAGGACCCCATTTCCCACTCCCATTCAACAAACCAGGACCCCATTTCCCACTCCCTTCAAACCCACCAGGACCCCATTTCCCACTCCCTTTAAACCCACCAGGACCCTGTTTCCCACGCCCTTTAAACCCACCGGGACCCCGTTTCCCACTCCCTTCAAACCCACCGGGACCCCGTTTCCCACTCCCTTCAAACCCACCGGGACCCCGTTTCCCACTCCCTTCAAACCCACCAGGACCCCGTTTCCCACTCCCTTTAAACCCACCGGGACCCCGTTTCACACTCCCTTTAAACCCACCAGGACCCTGTTTCCCACTCCCTTCAAACCCACCGGGACCCCGTTTCCCACTTCCTTCAAACCCACCGGGAACCCGTTTCCCACTCCCTTTAAACCCACCGGGACCCCGTTTCCCAGTCGCTTTAAACGCACTGGGATCCCGTTTTCAAGTCCCTTTAAACGCACTGGGACCCCGTTTCCCACTCCCTTTAAACCCACCGGGACCCCGTTTCCCACTCCCTTTAAACCCACCGGGACCCCGTTTCCCATTTCCTTTAAACACACTGGGACCCCATTTCCCACTCCCTTCAAACCCACCGGGACCCCGTTTCCCACTCCCTTCAAACCCACCGGGACCCCGTTTCCCACTCCCTTCAAACCCACCGGGACCCCGATTCCCACTCCCTTCAAAACCCACCGGGACCCCGTTTCCCAATCCCTTCAAACCCACCGGGACCCCGTTTCCCACTCCCTTCAAACCCACCGGGACCCCGTTTCCCACTCCCTTTAAACCCACCGGGACCAGGTTTCCCACTCCCTTTAAACCCACCAGGACCCCATTTCCCACTCCCTTTAAACCCACTAGGACCCCATTTCCCACTCCCTTCAAAACCACCAGGACCCCATTTCCCACTCCATTTCAACCCAACAGGACCCCATTTCCCACTCCCTTCAAACCCACCAGGACCCCATTTCCCACTCCCTTTAAACCCACCAGGACCCTGTTTCCCACTCCCTTTAAACCCACCGGGACCCCGTTTCCCACTCCCTTTCAACCCACCAGGACCCCATTTCCCACTCCCTTCAAACCCACCGGGACCCCGTTTCCCACTCCCTTCAAACCCACCGGGACCCCGTTTCACACTCCCTTTAAACCCACAGGGACCCCGTTTCCCACTCCCTTTAAACCCACCGGGACCCCGTTTCCCACTCCCTTTAAACCCACCAGGATCCTGTTTCCCACTCCCTTCAAACCCACCGGGACCCCGTTTCCAACTCCCTTTAAATGCACTGGGACCCCATTTCCCACTCCCTTTAAACCCACCAGGACCCTGTTTCCCACGCCCTTTAAACCCACCGGGACCCCGTTTCCCACTCCCTTCAAACCCACCGGGACCCCGTTTCCCACTCCCTTCAAACCCACCGGGACCCCGTTTCCCACTCCCTTCAAACCCACCAGGACCCCGTTTCCCACTCCCTTTAAACCCACCGGGACCCCGTTTCACACTCCCTTTAAACCCACCAGGACCCTGTTTCCCACTCCCTTCAAACCCACCGGGACCCCGTTTCCCACTTCCTTCAAACCCACCGGGAACCCGTTTCCCACTCCCTTTAAACCCACCGGGACCCCGTTTCCCAGTCGCTTTAAACGCACTGGGATCCCGTTTTCAAGTCCCTTTAAACGCACTGGGACCCCGTTTCCCACTCCCTTTAAACCCACCGGGACCCCGTTTCCCACTCCCTTTAAACCCACCGGGACCCCGTTTCCCATTTCCTTTAAACACACTGGGACCCCATTTCCCACTCTCTTCAAACCCACCGGGACCCCGTTTCCCACTCCCTTCAAACCCACCGGGACCCCGATTCCCACTCCCTTCAAAACCCACCGGGACCCCGTATCCCAATCCCTTCAAACCCACCGGGACCCCGTTTCCCACTCCCTTCAAACCCACCGGGACCCCGTTTCCCACTCCCTTTAAACCCACCGGGACCCGGTTTCCCACTCCCTTTAAACCCACCAGGACCCCATTTCCCACTCCCTTCAAACCCACCAGGACCCCATTTCCCACTCCCTTCAAACCCACCAGGACCCCATTTCCCACTCCCGTTCAACCCACCAGGACCCCATTTCCCACTCCCTTCAAACCCACCAGGACCCCATTTCCCACTCCCTTTAAACCCACCAGGACCCTGTTTCCCACTCCCTTTAAACCCACCGGGACCCCGTTTCACACTCCCTTTAAACCCACCAGGACCCTGTTTCCCACTCCCTTCAAACCCACCGGGACCCCGTTTCCCACTTCCTTCAAACCCACCGGGAACCCGTTTCCCACTCCCTTTAAACCCACCGGGACCCCGTTTCCCAGTCGCTTTAAACGCCCTGGGATCCCGTTTTCAAGTCCCTTTAAACGCACTGGGACCCCGTTTCCCACTCCCTTTAAACCCACCGGGACCCCGTTTCCCACTCCCTTTAAACCCACCGGGACCCCGTTTCCCATTTCCTTTAAACACACTGGGACCCCATTTCCCACTCCCTTCAAACCCACCGGGACCCCGTTTCCCACTCCCTTCAAACCCACCGGGACCCCGTTTCCCACTCCCTTCAAACCCACCGGGACCCCGATTCCCACTCCCTTCAAAACCCACCGGGACCCCGTTTCCCAATCCCTTCAAACCCACCGGGACCCCGTTTCCCACTCCCTTCAAACCCACCGGGACCCCGTTTCCCACTCCCTTTAAACCCACCGGGACCCGGTTTCCCACTCCCTTTAAACCCACCAGGACCCCATTTCCCACTCCCTTTAAACCCACTAGGACCCCATTTCCCACTCCCTTCAAAACCACCAGGACCCCATTTCCCACTCCCTTTCAACCCACCAGGACCCCATTTCCCACTCCCTTCAAACCCACCAGGACCCCATTTCCCACTCCCTTTAAACCCACCAGGACCCTGTTTCCCACTCCCTTTAAACCCACCGGGACCCCGTTTCCCACTCCCTTTCAACCCACCAGGACCCCATTTCCCACTCCCTTCAAACCCACCGGGACCCCGTTTCCCACTCCCTTCAAACCCACCGGGACCCCGTTTCACACTCCCTTTAAACCCACAGGGACCCCGTTTCCCACTCCCTTTAAACCCACCGGGACCCCGTTTCCCACTCCCTTTAAACCCACCAGGACCCTGTTTCCCACTCCCTTCAAACCCACCGGGACCCCGTTTCCAACTCCCTTTAAATGCACTGGGACCCCATTTCCCACTCCCTTTAAACCCACCAGGACCCTGTTTCCCACGCCCTTTAAACCCACCGGGACCCCGTTTCCCACTCCCTTCAAACCCACCGGGACCCCGTTTCCCACTCCCTTCAAACCCACCGGGACCCCGTTTCCCACTCCCTTCAAACCCACCAGGACCCCGTTTCCCACTCCCTTTAAACCCACCGGGACCCCGTTTCACACTCCCTTTAAACCCACCAGGACCCTGTTTCCCACTCCCTTCAAACCCACCGGGACCCCGTTTCCCACTTCCTTCAAACCCACCGGGAACCCGTTTCCCACTCCCTTTAAACCCACCGGGACCCCGTTTCCCAGTCGCTTTAAACGCACTGGGATCCCGTTTTCAAGTCCCTTTAAACGCACTGGGACCCCGTTTCCCACTCCCTTTAAACCCACCGGGACCCCGTTTCCCACTCCCTTTAAACCCACCGGGACCCCGTTTCCCATTTCCTTTAAACACACTGGGACCCCATTTCCCACTCTCTTCAAACCCACCGGGACCCCGTTTCCCACTCCCTTCAAACCCACCGGGACCCCGATTCCCACTCCCTTCAAAACCCACCGGGACCCCGTATCCCAATCCCTTCAAACCCACCGGGACCCCGTTTCCCACTCCCTTCAAACCCACCGGGACCCCGTTTCCCACTCCCTTTAAACCCACCGGGACCCGGTTTCCCACTCCCTTTAAACCCACCAGGACCCCATTTCCCACTCCCTTCAAACCCACCAGGACCCCATTTCCCACTCCCTTCAAACCCACCAGGACCCCATTTCCCACTCCCTTTCAACCCACCAGGACCCCATTTCCCACTCCCTTCAAACCCACCAGGACCCCATTTCCCACTCCCTTTAAACCCACCAGGACCCTGTTTCCCACTCCCTTTAAACCCACCGGGACCCCGTTTCCCACTCCCTTTCAACCCAACAGGACCCCATTTCCCACTCCCTTCAAACCCACCGGGACCCCGTTTCCCACTCCCTTCAAACCCACCGGGACCCCGTTTCACACTCCCTTTAAACCCACAGGGACCCCGTTTCCCACTCCCTTTAAACCCACCGGGACCCCGTTTCCCACTCCCTTTAAACCCACCAGGACCCTGTTTCCCACTCCCTTCAAACCCACCGGGACCCCGTTTCCAACTCCCTTTAAATGCACTGGGACCCCGTTTCCCACTGTCTTTAAACCCACCTGAACCCCATTTCCCACTCCCTTTAAACCCATGTGACCTCGTGTCCTGCTCCCTTTAAACTCACCGGGACCCCATTTTACTCTCCCTTTAACCACATCAGGGAACCCCTTTCCTGCTCCATTTAAACCCCCTGAGACCCCGTTTCCCACTCCCTTCAAACCCACTGGGGATCCCGTTTCACACTCCCTTTAAACCCACTGGGATCCCGTTTCCCACTCCCTTCAAACCCACTGGGACCCCGTTTCCCACTCCCTTCAAACCCACCGGGACCCCGTTTCCCATTCCCTTTAAATCCACTGGGAACCCGTTTCCCACTCCCTTCAAACCCACCGGGACCCCATTTTCCACTCCCTTCAAACCCACCGGGACCCCATTTCCCAATCACTTCAAACCCACCGGGACCCCGTTTCCCAGTCCCTTTAAACCCACCGGGACCCCGTTTCCCACTCCCTGTCAACCCACCGGGACCATATTCCCACTTCTTTAAACTCACCAGGACCCCGTTTCCCACTCCCTTTAAACCCACCGGGACCCCGTTTCCCATTCCCTTTAAACCTACCGTTTCCCACTTCCTTTAAACCATCTGGGACCCCGTTTACCACTCCTTTTAAACCCACTGGGACCCCATTTCCCACTCCCTTTAAACCCACCGGGACCCCGTTTCCCACTCCCTTTAAACCCACCGGGACCCAGTTTCCCATTTCCTTTAAACACACTGGGACCCCGTTTCCCACTCCCTTTAAACCCACTGGGACCCCATTTCCCACTCCCTTCAAACCCATCGGGACCCCGTTTCCCACTCCCTTCAAACCCACCGGGACCCCGTTTCCCACTCCCTTCAAACCCACCGGGACCCCGTTTCCCACTCCCTTTAAACCCACCGGGACCCCGTTTCCCACTCCCTTCAAACCAACCGGGACCCCGTTTCCCACTCCCTTCAAACCCACCGGGACCCCATTTCCCACTCCCTTCAAACCCACCGGGACCCCATTTCCCAATCCCTTCAAACCCACCGGGACCCCGTTTCCCACTCCCTTTAAACCCACCGGGACCCCGTTTCCCACTCCTTTTAAACCCACTGGGACCCCATTTCCCACTCCCTTTAAACCCACCGGGAGCCCGTTTCCCACTCCCTTTAAACCCACCGGGACCCCGTTTCCCATTTCCTTTAAACACACTGGGACCCCGTTTCCCACTCCCTTTAAACCCACTGGGACCCCATTTCCCACTCCCTTTAAACCCACCGGGACCCCGTTTCCCACTCCCTTCAATCCCAGCAGGGCCCCGTTTCCCACTCACTTTAAACCCACCGGGAACCCGTTTCCCACTCCCTTCAAACCCACCGGGACCCCGATTCCCAATCCCTTCAAACCCACCGGGACCCCATTTCCCACTCCCTTCAAACCCACCGGGACCCCATTTCCCAATCCCTTCAAACCCACCGGGACCCCGTTTCCCACTCCCTTTAAACCCACCGGGACCCCGTTTCCCACTCCTTTTAAACCCACTGGGACCCCATTTCCCACTCCCTTTAAACCCACCGGGAGCCCGTTTCCCACTCCCTTTAAACCCACCGGGACCCCGTTTCCCATTTCCTTTAAACACACTGGGACCCCGTTTCCCACTCCCTTTAAACCCACTGGGACCCCATTTCCCACTCCCTTTAAACCCACCGCGACCCCGTTTCCCACTCCCTTCAATCCCACCAGGGCCCCGTTTCCCACTCACTTTAAACCCACCGGGACCCCGTTTCCCAGTCCCTTTAAACGCACCAGGACCCCGTTTCCCACTCCCTTCAAACCCACCGGGACCCCGTTTCCCAGTCCCTTTAAACGCACCAGGACTCCGTTTCCCACTCCCTTCAAACCCACCGGGACCCCGTTTCCCACTCCCTTTAAACCCACCGGGACCCCGTTTCCCACTCCCTTCAAACCCACCGGGACCCCGTTTCCCACTCCCTTCAAACCCACCGGGACCACATTTCCCACTCCCTTCAAACCCACCGGGACCCCATTTCCCAATCCCTTCAAACACACCGGGACCCCTTTTCCCAGTCCCTTTAAACCCACCGGGACCCCGTTTCCCACTCCTTTTAAACCCACTGGGACCCCATTTCCCACTCCCTTTAAACCCACCGGGAGCCTGTTTCCCACTCCCTTTAAACCCACCGGGACCCCGTTTCCCATTTCCTTTAAACACACTGGGACCCCGTTTCCCACTCCCTTTAAAACCACTGGGACCCCATTTCCCACTCCCTTTAAACCCACCGGGACCCCGTTTCCCACTCCCTTCAATCCCACCAGGGCCCCGTTTCCCACTCACTTTAAACCCACCGGGACCCCGTTTCCCACTCCCTTCAAACAAACCGGGACCCCATTTCCCACTCCCTTCAAACCCACCGGGACCCCGTTTCCCACTCCCTTCAAACCCACCGGGACCCCAATTCCCACTCCCTTCAAACCCACCGGGACCCCATTTCCCACTCCCTTCAAATCCACCGGGACCCCATTTCCCAATCCCTTCAAACCCACTGGGACCCCATTTCCCACTCCCTTTATACCCACCGGGACCCCGTTTCCCACTCCCTTTAAACCCACCGGGACCCCGTTTCCCATTCCTTTTAAACCCACTGGGACCCCATTTCCCACTCCCTTCAAACCCACCGGGACCCCGTTTCCCACTCCCTTTAAACCCACTGGGACCCCATTTCCCACTCCCTTTAAACCCACCGGGACCCCGTTTCCCACTCCCTTCAATCCCACCAGGGCCCCGTTTCCCACTCACTTTAAACCCACCGGGAACCGGTTTCCCACTCCCTTCAAACCCACCGGGACCCCGATTCCCAATCCCTTCAAACCCACCGGGACCCCATTTCCCACTCCCTTCAAACCCACCGGGACCCCATTTCCCAATCCCTTCAAACCCACCGGGACCCCGTTTCCCACTCCCTTTAAACCCACCGGGACCCCGTTTCCCACTCCTTTTAAACCCACTGGGACCCCATTTCCCACTCCCTTTAAACCCACCGGGAGCCCGTTTCCCACTCCCTTTAAACCCACCGGGACCCCGTTTCCCATTTCCTTTAAACACACTGGGACCCCGTTTCCCACTCCCTTTAAACCCACTGGGAACCCATTTCCCACTCCCTTTAAACCCACCGGGACCCCGTTTCCCACTCCTTTTAAACCCACTGGGACCCCATTTCCCACTCCCTTTAAACCCACCGGGAGCCCGTTTCCCACTCCCTTTAAACCCACCGGGACCCCGTTTCCCATTTCCTTTAAACACACTGGGACCCCGTTTCCCACTCCCTTTAAACCCACTGGGACCCCATTTCCCACTCCCTTTAAACCCACCGGGAACCCGTTTCCCACTCCCTTCAATCCCACCAGGGCCCCGTTTCCCACTCACTTTAAACCCACCGGGACCCCGTTTCCCAGTCCCTTGAAACGCACCAGGACCCCGTTTCCCACTCCCTTTAAACCCACCGGGACCCCGTTTCCCATTTCCTTTAAACACACTGGGACCCCGTTTCCCACTCCCTTTAAACCCACTGGGACCCCATTTCCCACTCCCTTCAAACCCACCGGGACCCCGTTTCCCACTCCCTTCAAACCTACCGGGACCCCGTTTCCCACTCCCTTCAAACCCACCGGGACCCCGTTTCCCAGTCCCTTTAAACGCACCAGGACTCCGTTTCCCACTCCTTTCAAACCCACCGGGACCCCGTTTCCCACTCCCTTTAAACCCACCGGGACCCCGTTTCCCACTCCCTTCAAACCCACCGGGACCCAGTTTCCCACTCCCTTCAAACCCACCGGGACCCCATTTCCCACTCCCTTCAAACCCACCGGGACCCCATTTCCCAATCCCTTCAAACCCACCGGGACCCCGTTTCCCACTCCCTTTAAACCCACCGGGACCCCGTTTCCCACTCCTTTTAAACCCACTGGGACCCCATTTCGCACTCCCTTTAAACCCACCTGGACCGCATTTCCCACTCCCTTCAAACCCACCGGGACCCCGTTTCCCACTCCCTTCAAACCCACCGGGACCCCGTTTCCCACTCCCTTCAAACCCACCGGGACCCCGTTTCCCACTCCCTTCAAACCCACCGGGACCCCGTTTCCCACTCCCTTCAAACCCACCGGGACCCCGTTTCCCACTCCCTTCAAACCCACCGGGACCCCATTTCCCAATCCCTTCAAACCCACCGGGACCCCGTTTCCCACTCCCTTTAAACCCACCGGGACCCCGTTTCCCACTCCTTTTAAACCCACTGGGACCCCATTTCCCACTCCCTTTAAACCCACCGGGACCCCGTTTCCCACTCCTTTTAAACCCACTGGGACCCCATTTCCCACTCCCTTTAAACCCACCGGGACCCCATTTCCCACTCCCTTCAAACCCACCGGGACCCCGTTTCCCACTCCCTTCAAACCCACCGGGACCCCGTTTCCCACTCCCTTCAAACCCACCGGGACCCCGTTTCCCACTCCCTTCAAACCCACCGGGACCCCGATTCCCACTCCCTTCAAACCCACCGGGACCCCGTTTCCCACTCCCTTCAAACCCACCGGGACCCCATTTCCCAATCCCTTCAAACTCACCGGGACCCCGTTTCCCACTCCCTTTAAACCCACCGGGACCCCGTTTCCCACTCCTTTTAAACCCACTGGGACCCCATTTCCCACTCCCCTTAAACCCACCGGGAGCCCGTTTCCCACTCCCTTCAAACCCACCGGGACCCCGTTTCCCAGTCCCTTTAAATGCACCAGGACTCCGTTTCCCACTCCCTTCAAACCCACCGGGGCCCCGTTTCCCACTCACTTTAAACCCACCGGGACCCCGTTTCCCAGTCCTTTAAACGCACCAGGACCCCGTTTCCCACTCCCTTCAAACCCACCGGGACCCCGTTTCCCAGTCCCTTTAAACGCACCAGGACCCCGTTTCCCACTCCCTTCAAACCCACCGGGACCCCGTTTCCCACTCCCTTTAAACCCACCGGGACCCCGTTTCCCACTCCCTTCAAACCCACCGGGACCCCGTTTCCCACTCCCTTCAAACCCACCGGGACCACATTTCCCACTCCCTTCAAACCCACCGGGACCCCATTTCCCAATCCCTTCAAACCCACCGGGACCCCGTTTCCCACTCCCTTTAAACCCACCGGGATCCCGTTTCCCACTCCTTTTAAACACACTGGGACCCCATTTCCCACTCCCTTTAAACCCACCGGGAGCCTGTTTCCCACTCCCTTTAAACCCACCGGGACCCCGTTTCCCATTTCCTTTAAACACACTGGGACCCCGTTTCCCACTCCCTTTAAACCCACTGGGACCCCATTTCCCACTCCCTTCAAACCCACCGGGACCCCATTTCCCAATCCCTTCAAACCCACCGGGACCCCGTTTCCCACTCCCTTCAAACCCACCGGGACCCCGTTTCCCACTCCCTTCAAACCCACCGGGACCCCATTTCCCAATCCCTTCAAACCCACCGGGACCCCGTTTCCCACTCCCTTTAAACCCACCGGGACCCCGTTTCCCACTCCTTTTAAACCCACTGGGACCCCATTTCCCACTCCCCTTAAACCCACCGGGAGCCCGTTTCCCACTCCCTTCAAACCCACCGGGACCCCGTTTCCCAGTCCCTTTAAATGCACCAGGACTCCGTTTCCCACTCCCTTCAAACCCACCGGGGCCCCGTTTCCCACTCACTTTAAACCCACCGGGACCCCGTTTCCCAGTCCCTTTAAACGCACCAGGACCCCGTTTCCCACTCCCTTCAAACCCACCGGGACCCCGTTTCCCAGTCCCTTTAAACACACCAGGACCCCGTTTCCCACTCCCTTCAAACCCACCGGGACCCCGTTTCCCACTCCCTTTAAACCCACCGGGACCCCGTTTCCCACTCCCTTCAAACCCACCGGGACCCCGTTTCCCACTCCCTTCAAACCCACCGGGACCACATTTCCCACTCCCTTCAAACCCACCGGGACCCCATTTCCCAATCCCTTCAAACCCACCGGGACCCCGTTTCCCACTCCCTTTAAACCCACCGGGACCCCGTTTCCCACTCCTTTTAAACCCACTGGGACCCCGTTTCCCACTCCCTTTAAACCCACCGGGACCCCGTTTCCCATTCCTTTTAAACCCACTGGGACCCCATTTCCCACTCCCTTCAAACCCACCGGGACCCCGTTTCCCACTCCCTTTAAACCCACTGGGACACCATTTCCCACTCCCTTTAAACCCACCGGGACCCCGTTTCCCACTCCCTTCAATCCCACCAGGGCCCCGTTTCCCACTCACTTTAAACCCACCGGGAACCGGTTTCCCACTCCCTTCAAACCCACCGGGACCCCGATTCCCAATCCCTTCAAACCCACCGGGACCCCATTTCCCACTCCCTTCAAACCCACCGGGACCCCATTTCCCAATCCCTTCAAACCCACCGGGACCCCGTTTCCCACTCCCTTTAAACCCACCGGGACCCCGTTTCCCACTCCTTTTAAACCCACTGGGACCCCATTTCCCACTCCCTTTAAACCCACCGGGAGCCCGTTTCCCACTCCCTTTAAACCCACCGGGACCCCGTTTCCCATTTCCTTTAAACACACTGGGACCCCGTTTCCCACTCCCTTTAAACCCACTGGGAACCCATTTCCCACTCCCTTTAAACCCACCGGGACCCCGTTTCCCACTCCTTTTAAACCCACTGGGACCCCATTTCCCACTCCCTTTAAACCCACCGGGAACCCGTTTCCCACTCCCTTTAAACCCACCGGGACCCCGTTTCCCATTTCCTTTAAACACACTGGGACCCCGTTTCCCACTCCCTTTAAACCCACTGGGACCCCATTTCCCACTCCCTTTAAACCCACCGGGAACCCGTTTCCCACTCCCTTCAATCCCACCAGGGCCCCGTTTCCCACTCACTTTAAACCCACCGGGACCCCGTTTCCCAGTCCCTTGAAACGCACCAGGACCCCGTTTCCCACTCCCTTTAAACCCACCGGGACCCCGTTTCCCATTTCCTTTAAACACACTGGGACCCCGTTTCCCACTCCCTTTAAACCCACTGGGACCCCATTTCCCACTCCCTTTAAACCCACCGGGACCCCGTTTCCCACTCCCTTCAATCCCACCAGGGCCCCGTTTCCCACTCACTTTAAACCCACCGGGACCCCGTTTCCCACTCCCTTCAAACAAACCGGGACCCCGATTCCCACTCCCTTCAAACCCACCGGGACCCCGTTTCCCACTCCCTTCAAACCCACCGGGATCCCATTTCCCAATCCCTTCAAACACACCGGGACCCCTTTTCCCAGTCCCTTTAAACCCACCGGGACCCCGTTTCCCACTCCTTTTAAACCCACTGGGACCCCATTTCCCACTCCCTTTAAACCCACCGGGAGCCTGTTTCCCACTCCCTTTAAACCCACCGGGACCCCGTTTCCCATTTCCTTTAAACACACTGGGACCCCGTTTCCCACTCCCTTTAAAACCACTGGGACCCCATTTCCCACTCCCTTTAAACCCACCGGGACCCCGTTTCCCACTCCCTTCAATCCCACCAGGGCCCCGTTTCCCACTCACTTTAAACCCACCGGGACCCCGTTTCCCACTCCCTTCAAACAAACCGGGACCCCATTTCCCACTCCCTTCAAACCCACCGGGACCCCGTTTCCCACTCCCTTCAAACCCACCGGGACCCCAATTCCCACTCCCTTCAAACCCACCGGGACCCCATTTCCCACTCCCTTCAAATCCACCGGGACCCCATTTCCCAATCCCTTCAAACCCACTGGGACCCCATTTCCCACTCCCTTTATACCCACCGGGACCCCGTTTCCCACTCCCTTTAAACCCACCGGGACCCCGTTTCCCATTCCTTTTAAACCCACTGGGACCCCATTTCCCACTCCCTTCAAACCCACCGGGACCCCGTTTCCCACTCCCTTTAAACCCACTGGGACCCCATTTCCCACTCCCTTTAAACCCACCGGGACCCCGTTTCCCACTCCCTTCAATCCCACCAGGGCCCCGTTTCCCACTCACTTTAAACCCACCGGGAACCGGTTTCCCACTCCCTTCAAACCCACCGGGACCCCGATTCCCAATCCCTTCAAACCCACCGGGACCCCATTTCCCACTCCCTTCAAACCCACCGGGACCCCATTTCCCAATCCCTTCAAACCCACCGGGACCCCGTTTCCCACTCCCTTTAAACCCACCGGGACCCCGTTTCCCACTCCTTTTAAACCCACTGGGACCCCATTTCCCACTCCCTTTAAACCCACCGGGAGCCCGTTTCCCACTCCCTTTAAACCCACCGGGACCCCGTTTCCCATTTCCTTTAAACACACTGGGACCCCGTTTCCCACTCCCTTTAAACCCACTGGGAACCCATTTCCCACTCCCTTTAAACCCACCGGGACCCCGTTTCCCACTCCTTTTAAACCCACTGGGACCCCATTTCCCACTCCCTTTAAACCCACCGGGAGCCCGTTTCCCACTCCCTTTAAACCCACCGGGACCCCGTTTCCCATTTCCTTTAAACACACTGGGACCCCGTTTCCCACTCCCTTTAAACCCACTGGGACCCCATTTCCCACTCCCTTTAAACCCACCGGGAACCCGTTTCCCACTCCCTTCAATCCCACCAGGGCCCCGTTTCCCACTCACTTTAAACCCACCGGGACCCCGTTTCCCAGTCCCTTGAAACGCACCAGGACCCCGTTTCCCACTCCCTTTAAACCCACCGGGACCCCGTTTCCCATTTCCTTTAAACACACTGGGACCCCGTTTCCCACTCCCTTTAAACCCACTGGGACCCCATTTCCCACTCCCTTCAAACCCACCGGGACCCCGTTTCCCACTCCCTTCAAACCTACCGGGACCCCGTTTCCCACTCCCTTCAAACCCACCGGGACCCCGTTTCCCAGTCCCTTTAAACGCACCAGGACTCCGTTTCCCACTCCTTTCAAACCCACCGGGACCCCGTTTCCCACTCCCTTTAAACCCACCGGGACCCCGTTTCCCACTCCCTTCAAACCCACCGGGACCCAGTTTCCCACTCCCTTCAAACCCACCGGGACCCCATTTCCCACTCCCTTCAAACCCACCGGGACCCCATTTCCCAATCCCTTCAAACCCACCGGGACCCCGTTTCCCACTCCCTTTAAACCCACCGGGACCCCGTTTCCCACTCCTTTTAAACCCACTGGGACCCCATTTCGCACTCCCTTTAAACCCACCTGGACCGCATTTCCCACTCCCTTCAAACCCACCGGGACCCCGTTTCCCACTCCCTTCAAACCCACCGGGACCCCGTTTCCCACTCCCTTCAAACCCACCGGGACCCCGTTTCCCACTCCCTTCAAACCCACCGGGACCCCGTTTCCCACTCCCTTCAAACCCACCGGGACCCCGTTTCCCACTCCCTTCAAACCCACCGGGACCCCATTTCCCAATCCCTTCAAACCCACCGGGACCCCGTTTCCCACTCCCTTTAAACCCACCGGGACCCCGTTTCCCACTCCTTTTAAACCCACTGGGACCCCATTTCCCACTCCCTTTAAACCCACCGGGACCCCGTTTCCCACTCCTTTTAAACCCACTGGGACCCCATTTCCCACTCCCTTTAAACCCACCGGGACCCCATTTCCCACTCCCTTCAAACCCACCGGGACCCCGTTTCCCACTCCCTTCAAACCCACCGGGACCCCGTTTCCCACTCCCTTCAAACCCACCGGGACCCCGTTTCCCACTCCCTTCAAACCCACCGGGACCCCGATTCCCACTCCCTTCAAACCCACCGGGACCCCGTTTCCCACTCCCTTCAAACCCACCGGGACCCCATTTCCCAATCCCTTCAAACTCACCGGGACCCCGTTTCCCACTCCCTTTAAACCCACCGGGACCCCGTTTCCCACTCCTTTTAAACCCACTGGGACCCCATTTCCCACTCCCCTTAAACCCACCGGGAGCCCGTTTCCCACTCCCTTCAAACCCACCGGGACCCCGTTTCCCAGTCCCTTTAAATGCACCAGGACTCCGTTTCCCACTCCCTTCAAACCCACCGGGGCCCCGTTTCCCACTCACTTTAAACCCACCGGGACCCCGTTTCCCAGTCCTTTAAACGCACCAGGACCCCGTTTCCCACTCCCTTCAAACCCACCGGGACCCCGTTTCCCAGTCCCTTTAAACGCACCAGGACCCCGTTTCCCACTCCCTTCAAACCCACCGGGACCCCGTTTCCCACTCCCTTTAAACCCACCGGGACCCCGTTTCCCACTCCCTTCAAACCCACCGGGACCCCGTTTCCCACTCCCTTCAAACCCACCGGGACCACATTTCCCACTCCCTTCAAACCCACCGGGACCCCATTTCCCAATCCCTTCAAACCCACCGGGACCCCGTTTCCCACTCCCTTTAAACCCACCGGGAGCCTGTTTCCCACTCCCTTTAAACCCACCGGGACCCCGTTTCCCATTTCCTTTAAACACACTGGGACCCCGTTTCCCACTCCCTTTAAACCCACTGGGACCCCATTTCCCACTCCCTTCAAACCCACCGGGACCCCATTTCCCAATCCCTTCAAACCCACCGGGACCCCGTTTCCCACTCCCTTCAAACCCACCGGGACCCCGTTTCCCACTCCCTTCAAACCCACCGGGACCCCATTTCCCAATCCCTTCAAACCCACCGGGACCCCGTTTCCCACTCCCTTTAAACCCACCGGGACCCCGTTTCCCACTCCTTTTAAACCCACTGGGACCCCATTTCCCACTCCCCTTAAACCCACCGGGAGCCCGTTTCCCACTCCCTTCAAACCCACCGGGACCCCGTTTCCCAGTCCCTTTAAATGCACCAGGACTCCGTTTCCCACTCCCTTCAAACCCACCGGGGCCCCGTTTCCCACTCACTTTAAACCCACCGGGACCCCGTTTCCCAGTCCCTTTAAACGCACCAGGACCCCGTTTCCCACTCCCTTCAAACCCACCGGGACCCCGTTTCCCAGTCCCTTTAAACACACCAGGACCCCGTTTCCCACTCCCTTCAAACCCACCGGGACCCCGTTTCCCACTCCCTTTAAACCCACCGGGACCCCGTTTCCCACTCCCTTCAAACCCACCGGGACCCCGTTTCCCACTCCCTTCAAACCCACCGGGACCACATTTCCCACTCCCTTCAAACCCACCGGGACCCCATTTCCCAATCCCTTCAAACCCACCGGGACCCCGTTTCCCACTCCCTTTAAACCCACCGGGACCCCGTTTCCCACTCCTTTTAAACCCACTGGGACCCCGTTTCCCACTCCCTTTAAACCCACCGGGACCCCGTTTCCCATTCCTTTTAAACCCACTGGGACCCCATTTCCCACTCCCTTCAAACCCACCGGGACCCCGTTTCCCACTCCCTTTAAACCCACTGGGACACCATTTCCCACTCCCTTTAAACCCACCGGGACCCCGTTTCCCACTCCCTTCAATCCCACCAGGGCCCCGTTTCCCACTCACTTTAAACCCACCGGGAACCGGTTTCCCACTCCCTTCAAACCCACCGGGACCCCGATTCCCAATCCCTTCAAACCCACCGGGACCCCATTTCCCACTCCCTTCAAACCCACCGGGACCCCATTTCCCAATCCCTTCAAACCCACCGGGACCCCGTTTCCCACTCCCTTTAAACCCACCGGGACCCCGTTTCCCACTCCTTTTAAACCCACTGGGACCCCATTTCCCACTCCCTTTAAACCCACCGGGAGCCCGTTTCCCACTCCCTTTAAACCCACCGGGACCCCGTTTCCCATTTCCTTTAAACACACTGGGACCCCGTTTCCCACTCCCTTTAAACCCACTGGGAACCCATTTCCCACTCCCTTTAAACCCACCGGGACCCCGTTTCCCACTCCTTTTAAACCCACTGGGACCCCATTTCCCACTCCCTTTAAACCCACCGGGAGCCCGTTTCCCACTCCCTTTAAACCCACCGGGACCCCGTTTCCCATTTCCTTTAAACACACTGGGACCCCGTTTCCCACTCCCTTTAAACCCACTGGGACCCCATTTCCCACTCCCTTTAAACCCACCGGGAACCCGTTTCCCACTCCCTTCAATCCCACCAGGGCCCCGTTTCCCACTCACTTTAAACCCACCGGGACCCCGTTTCCCAGTCCCTTGAAACGCACCAGGACCCCGTTTCCCACTCCCTTTAAACCCACCGGGACCCCGTTTCCCATTTCCTTTAAACACACTGGGACCCCGTTTCCCACTCCCTTTAAACCCACTGGGACCCCATTTCCCACTCCCTTTAAACCCACCGGGACCCCGTTTCCCACTCCCTTCAATCCCACCAGGGCCCCGTTTCCCACTCACTTTAAACCCACCGGGACCCCGTTTCCCACTCCCTTCAAACAAACCGGGACCCCGATTCCCACTCCCTTCAAACCCACCGGGACCCCATTTCCCACTCCCTTCAAATCCACCGGGACCCCATTTCCCAATCCCTTCAAACCCACTGGGACCCCATTTCCCACTCCCTTTAAACCCACCGGGACCCCGTTTCCCACTCCCTTTAAACCCACCGGGACCCCGTTTCCCATTTCCTTTAAACACACTGGAACCCCGTTTCCCACTCCCTTTAAACCCACTGGGACCCCATTTCCCACTCCCTTCAAACCCACCGGGACCCCGTTTCCCACTCCCTTCAAACCTACGGGGAACCCGTTTCCCACTCCCTTCAAACCCACCGGGACCCCGTTTCCCACTCCCTTTAAACCCACCGGGACCCCGTTTCCCACTCCTTTTAAACCCACTGGGACCCCATTTCCCACTCCCTTTAAACCCACCGGGAGCCCGTTTCCCACTCCCTTTAAACCCACCGGGACCCCGTTTCCCATTTCCTTTAAACACACTGGGACCCCATTTCCCACTCCCTTTAAACCCACTGGGACCCCATTTCCCACTCCCTTTAAACCCACCGGGACCCCGTTTCCCACTCCCTTCAATCCCACCAGGGCCCCGTTTCCCACTCACTTTAAACCCACTGGGACCCCGTTTCCCACTCCCTTCAAACCCACCGGGACCCCGATTACCACTCCCTTCAAACCCACCGGGACCCCATTTCCCACTCCCTTCAAACCCACCGGGACCCCATTTCCCACTCCCTTCAAACCCACCGGGACCCCGTTTCCCAATCCCTTCAAATCCACCGGGACCCCGTTTCCCACTCCCTTTAAACCCACCGGGACCCCGTTTCCCATTCCTTTTAAACCCACTGGGACCCCATTTCCCACTCCCTTCAAACCCACCGGGACCCCGTTTCCCACTCCCTTTAAACCCACTGGGACACCATTTCCCACTCCCTTTAAACCCACCGGGACCCCGTTTCCCACTCCCTTCAATCCCACCAGGGCCCCGTTTCCCACTCACTTTAAACCCACCGGGAACCGGTTTCCCACTCCCTTCAAACCCACCGGGACCCCGATTCCCAATCCCTTCAAACCCACCGGGACCCCATTTCCCACTCCCTTCAAACCCACCGGGACCCCATTTCCCAATCCCTTCAAACCCACCGGGACCCCGTTTCCCACTCCCTTTAAACCCACCGGGACCCCGTTTCCCACTCCTTTTAAACCCACTGGGACCCCATTTCCCACTCCCTTTAAACCCACCGGGAGCCCGTTTCCCACTCCCTTTAAACCCACCGGGACCCCGTTTCCCATTTCCTTTAAACACACTGGGACCCCGTTTCCCACTCCCTTTAAACCCACTGGGAACCCATTTCCCACTCCCTTTAAACCCACCGGGACCCCGTTTCCCACTCCTTTTAAACCCACTGGGACCCCATTTCCCACTCCCTTTAAACCCACCGGGAGCCCGTTTCCCACTCCCTTTAAACCCACCGGGACCCCGTTTCCCATTTCCTTTAAACACACTGGGACCCCGTATCCCACTCCCTTTAAACCCACTGGGACCCCATTTCCCACTCCCTTTAAACCCACCGGGAACCCGTTTCCCACTCCCTTCAATCCCACCAGGGCCCCGTTTCCCACTCACTTTAAACCCACCGGGACCCCGTTTCCCAGTCCCTTGAAACGCACCAGGACCCCGTTTCCCACTCCCTTTAAACCCACCGGGACCCCGTTTCCCATTTCCTTTAAACACACTGGGACCCCGTTTCCCACTCCCTTTAAACCCACTGGGACCCCATTTCCCACTCCCTTCAAACCCACCGGGACCCCGTTTCCCACTCCCTTCAAACCTACCGGGACCCCGTTTCCCACTCCCTTCAAACCCACCGGGACCCCGTTTCCCAGTCCCTTTAAACGCACCAGGACTCCGTTTCCCACTCCTTTCAAACCCACCGGGACCCCGTTTCCCACTCCCTTTAAACCCACCGGGACCCCGTTTCCCACTCCCTTCAAACCCACCGGGACCCCGTTTCCCACTCCCTTCAAACCCACCGGGACCCCATTTCCCACTCCCTTCAAACCCACCGGGACCCCATTTCCCAATCCATTCAAACCCACCGGGACCCCGTTTCCCACTCCCTTTAAACCCACCGGGACCCCGTTTCCCACTCCTTTTAAACCCACTGGGACCCCATTTCCCACTCCCTTTAAACCCACCTGGACCCCATTTCCCACTCCCTTCAAACCCACCGGGACCCCGTTTCCCACTCCCTTCAAACCCACCGGGACCCCGTTTCCCACTCCCTTCAAACCCACCGGGACCCCGTTTCCCTCTCCCTTCAAACCCACCGGGACCCCGTTTCCCACTCCCTTCAAACCCACCGGGACCCCGTTTCCCACTCCCTTCAAACCCACCGGGACCCCATTTCCCAATCCCTTCAAACCCACCGGGACCCCGTTTCCCACTCCCTTTAAACCCACCGGGACCCCGTTTCCCACTCCTTTTAAACCCACTGGGACCCCATTTCCCACTCCCTTTAAACCCACCGGGACCCCGTTTCCCACTCCTTTTAAACCCACTGGGACCCCATTTCCCACTCCCTTTAAACCCACCGGGACCCCATTTCCCACTCCCTTCAAACCCACCGGGACCCCGTTTCCCACTCCCTTCAAACCCACCGGGACCCCGTTTCCCACTCCCTTCAAACCCACCGGGACCCCGTTTCCCACTCCCTTCAAACCCACCGGGACCCCGTTTCCCACTCCCTTCAAACCCACCGGGACCCCGTTTCCCACTCCCTTCAAACCCACCGGGACACCATTTCCCAATCCCTTCAAACCCACCGGGACCCCGTTTCCCACTCCCTTTAAACCCACCGGGACCCCGTTTCCCACTCCTTTTAAACCCACTGGGACCCCATTTCCCACTCCCCTTAAACCCACCGGGAGCCCGTTTCCCACTCCCTTCAAACCCACCGGGACCCCGTTTCCCAGTCCCTTTAAATGCACCAGGACTCCGTTTCCCACTCCCTTCAAACCCACCGGGGCCCCGTTTCCCACTCTCTTTAAACCCACCGGGACCCCGTTTCCCAGTCCCTTTAAACGCACCAGGACCCCGTTTCCCACTCCCTTCAAACCCACCGGGACCCCGTTTCCCAGTCCCTTTAAACGCACCAGGACCCCGTTTCCCACTCCCTTCAAACCCACCGGGACCCCGTTTCCCACTCCCTTTAAACCCACCGGGACCCCGTTTCCCACTCCCTTCAAACCCACCGGGACCCCGTTTCCCACTCCCTTCAAACCCACCGGGACCACATTTCCCACTCCCTTCAAACCCACCGGGACCCCATTTCCCAATCCCTTCAAACCCACCGGGACCCCGTTTCCCACTCCCTTTAAACCCACCGGGACCCCGTTTCCCACTCCTTTTAAACCCACTGGGACCCCATTTCCCACTCCCTTTAAACCCACCGGGAGCCTGTTTCCCACTCCCTTTAAACCCACCGGGACCCCGTTTCCCATTTCCTTTAAACACACTGGGACCCCGTTTCCCACTCCCTTTAAACCCACTGGGACCCCATTTCCCACTCCCTTTAAACCCACCGGGACCCCGTTTCCCACTCCCTTCAATCCCACCAGGGCCCCGTTTCCCACTCACTTTAAACCCACCGGGACCCCGTTTCCCACTCCCTTCAAACAAACAGGTACCCCGATTCCCACTCCCTTCAAACCCACCGGGACCCCATTTCCCACTCCCTTCAAATCCACCGGGACCCCATTTCCCAATCCCTTCAAACCCACTGGGACCCCATTTCCCACTCCCTTTAAACCCACCGGGACCCCGTTTCCCACTCCCTTTAAACCCACCGGGACCCCGTTTCCCATTTCCTTTAAACACACTGGAACCCCGTTTCCCACTCCCTTTAAACCCACTGGGACCCCATTTCCCACTCCCTTCAAACCCACCGGGACCCCGTTTCCCACTCCCTTCAAACCTACGGGGAACCCGTTTCCCACTCCCTTCAAACCCACCGGGACCCCGTTTCCCACTCCCTTTAAACCCACCGGGACCCCGTTTCCCACTCCTTTTAAACCCACTGGGACCCCATTTCCCTCTCCCTTTAAACCCACCGGGAGCCCGTTTCCCACTCCCTTTAAACCCACCGGGACCCCGTTTCCCATTTCCTTTAAACACACTGGGACCCCATTTCCCACTCCCTTTAAACCCACTGGGACCCCATTTCCCACTCCCTTTAAACCCACCGGGACCCCGTTTCCCACTCCCTTCAATCCCACCAGGGCCCCGTTTCCCACTCACTTTAAACCCACTGGGACCCCGTTTCCCACTCCCTTCAAACCCACCGGGACCCCGATTACCACTCCCTTCAAACCCACCGGGACCCCATTTCCCACTCCCTTCAAACCCACCGGGACCCCATTTCCCACTCCCTTCAAACCCACCGGGACCCCGTTTCCCAATCCCTTCAAATCCACCGGGACCCCGTTTCCCACTCCCTTTAAACCCACCGGGACCCCCGTTTCCCATTCCTTTTAAACCCACTGGGACCCCATTTCCCACTCCCTTCAAACCCACCGGGACCCCGTTTCCCACTCCCTTTAAACCCACTGGGACCCCATTTCCCACTCCCTTTAAACCCACCGGGACCCCGTTTCCCACTCCCTTCAATCCCACCAGGGCCCCGTTTCCCACTCACTTTAAACCCACCGGGAACCCGTTTCCCACTCCCTTCAAACCCACCGGGACCCCGATTCCCAATCCCTTCAAACCCACCGGGACCCCATTTCCCACTCCCTTCAAACCCACCGGGACCCCATTTCCCAATCCCTTCAAACCCACCGGGACCCCGTTTCCCACTCCCTTTAAACCCACCGGGACCCCGTTTCCCACTCCTTTTAAACCCACTGGGACCCCATTTCCCACTCCCTTTAAACCCACCGGGAGCCCGTTTCCCACTCCCTTTAAACCCACCGGGACCCCGTTTCCCATTTCCTTTAAACACACTGGGACCCCGTTTCCCACTCCCTTTAAACCCACTGGGAATCCATTTCCCACTCCCTTTAAACCCACCGGGAGCCCGTTTCCCACTCCCTTTAAACCCACCGGGACCCAGTTTCCCATTTCCTTTAAACACACTGGGACCCCGTTTCCCACTCCCTTTAAACCCACTGGGACCCCATTTCCCACTCCCTTTAAACCCACCGGGACCCCGTTTCCCACTCCCTTCAATCCCACCAGGGCCCCGTTTCCCACTCACTTTAAACCCACCGGGACCCCGTTTCCCAGTCCCTTTAAACGCACCAGGACCCCGTTTCCCACTCCCTTCAAACCCACCGGGACCCCGTTTCCCAGTCCCTTTAAACGCACCATGACTCCGTTTCCCACTCCCTTCAAACCCACCGGGACCCCGTTTCCCACTCCCTTTAAACCCACCGGGACCCCGTTTCCCACTCCCTTCAAACCCACCGGGACCCCGTTTCCCACTCCCTTCAAACCCACCGGGACCACATTTCCCACTCCTTTTAAACCCACTGGGTCCCCATTTCCCACTCCCTTTAAACCCACCGGGAGCCTGTTTCCCACTCCCTTCAAACCCACCGGGACCCCATTTCCCAATCCCTTCAAACCCACCGGGACCCCGTTTCCCACTCCCTTTAAACCCACCGGGACCCCGTTTCCCACTCCTTTTAAACCCACTGGGACCCCATTTCCCACTCCCTTTAAACCCACCGGGACCCCGTTTCCCACTCCTTTTAAACCCACTGGGACCCCATTTCCCACTCCCTTTAAACCCACCGGGACCCCATTTCCCACTCCCTTCAAACCCACCGGGACCCCGTTTCCCACTCCCTTCAAACCCACCGGGACCCCGTTTCCCACTCCCTTCAAACCCACCGGGACCCCGTTTCCCACTCCCTTCAAACCCACCGGGACCCCGTTTCCCACTCCCTTCAAACCCACCGGGACCCCGTTTCCCACTCCCTTCAAACCCACCGGGACCCCATTTCCCAATCCCTTCAAACCCACCGGGACCCCGTTTCCCACTCCCTTTAAACCCACCGGGACCCCGTTTCCCACTCCTTTTAAACCCACTGGGACCCCATTTCCCACTCCCCTTAAACCCACCGGGAGCCCGTTTCCCACTCCCTTCAAACCCACCGGGACCCCGTTTCCCAGTCCCTTTAAATGCACCAGGACTCCGTTTCCCACTCCCTTCAAACCCACCGGGGCCCCGTTTCCCACTCTCTTTAAACCCACCGGGACCCCGTTTCCCAGTCCCTTTAAACGCACCAGGACCCCGTTTCCCACTCCCTTCAAACCCACCGGGACCCCGTTTCCCAGTCCCTTTAAACGCACCAGGACCCCGTTTCCCACTCCCTTCAAACCCACCGGGACCCCGTTTCCCACTCCCTTTAAACCCACCGGGACCCCGTTTCCCACTCCCTTCAAACCCACCGGGACCCCGTTTCCCACTCCCTTCAAACCCACCGGGACCACATTTCCCACTCCCTTCAAACCCACCGGGACCCCATTTCCCAATCCCTTCAAACCCACCGGGACCCCGTTTCCCACTCCCTTTAAACCCACCGGGACCCCGTTTCCCACTCCTTTTAAACCCACTGGGACCCCATTTCCCACTCCCTTTAAACCCACCGGGAGCCTGTTTCCCACTCCCTTTAAACCCACCGGGACCCCGTTTCCCATTTCCTTTAAACACACTGGGACCCCGTTTCCCACTCCCTTTAAACCCACTGGGACCCCATTTCCCACTCCCTTTAAACCCACCGGGACCCCGTTTCCCACTCCCTTCAATCCCACCAGGGCCCCGTTTCCCACTCACTTTAAACCCACCGGGACCCCGTTTCCCACTCCCTTCAAACAAACAGGTACCCCGATTCCCACTCCCTTCAAACCCACCGGGACCCCATTTCCCACTCCCTTCAAATCCACCGGGACCCCATTTCCCAATCCCTTCAAACCCACTGGGACCCCATTTCCCACTCCCTTTAAACCCACCGGGACCCCGTTTCCCACTCCCTTTAAACCCACCGGGACCCCGTTTCCCATTTCCTTTAAACACACTGGAACCCCGTTTCCCACTCCCTTTAAACCCACTGGGACCCCATTTCCCACTCCCTTCAAACCCACCGGGACCCCGTTTCCCACTCCCTTCAAACCTACGGGGAACCCGTTTCCCACTCCCTTCAAACCCACCGGGACCCCGTTTCCCACTCCCTTTAAACCCACCGGGACCCCGTTTCCCACTCCTTTTAAACCCACTGGGACCCCATTTCCCTCTCCCTTTAAACCCACCGGGAGCCCGTTTCCCACTCCCTTTAAACCCACCGGGACCCCGTTTCCCATTTCCTTTAAACACACTGGGACCCCATTTCCCACTCCCTTTAAACCCACTGGGACCCCATTTCCCACTCCCTTTAAACCCACCGGGACCCCGTTTCCCACTCCCTTCAATCCCACCAGGGCCCCGTTTCCCACTCACTTTAAACCCACTGGGACCCCGTTTCCCACTCCCTTCAAACCCACCGGGACCCCGATTACCACTCCCTTCAAACCCACCGGGACCCCATTTCCCACTCCCTTCAAACCCACCGGGACCCCATTTCCCACTCCCTTCAAACCCACCGGGACCCCGTTTCCCAATCCCTTCAAATCCACCGGGACCCCGTTTCCCACTCCCTTTAAACCCACCGGGACCCCGTTTCCCATTCCTTTTAAACCCACTGGGACCCCATTTCCCACTCCCTTCAAACCCACCGGGACCCCGTTTCCCACTCCCTTTAAACCCACTGGGACCCCATTTCCCACTCCCTTTAAACCCACCGGGACCCCGTTTCCCACTCCCTTCAATCCCACCAGGGCCCCGTTTCCCACTCACTTTAAACCCACCGGGAACCCGTTTCCCACTCCCTTCAAACCCACCGGGACCCCGATTCCCAATCCCTTCAAACCCACCGGGACCCCATTTCCCACTCCCTTCAAACCCACCGGGACCCCATTTCCCAATCCCTTCAAACCCACCGGGACCCCGTTTCCCACTCCCTTTAAACCCACCGGGACCCCGTTTCCCACTCCTTTTAAACCCACTGGGACCCCATTTCCCACTCCCTTTAAACCCACCGGGAGCCCGTTTCCCACTCCCTTTAAACCCACCGGGACCCCGTTTCCCATTTCCTTTAAACACACTGGGACCCCGTTTCCCACTCCCTTTAAACCCACTGGGAATCCATTTCCCACTCCCTTTAAACCCACCGGGAGCCCGTTTCCCACTCCCTTTAAACCCACCGGGACCCAGTTTCCCATTTCCTTTAAACACACTGGGACCCCGTTTCCCACTCCCTTTAAACCCACTGGGACCCCATTTCCCACTCCCTTTAAACCCACCGGGACCCCGTTTCCCACTCCCTTCAATCCCACCAGGGCCCCGTTTCCCACTCACTTTAAACCCACCGGGACCCCGTTTCCCAGTCCCTTTAAACGCACCAGGACCCCGTTTCCCACTCCCTTCAAACCCACCGGGACCCCGTTTCCCAGTCCCTTTAAACGCACCATGACTCCGTTTCCCACTCCCTTCAAACCCACCGGGACCCCGTTTCCCACTCCCTTTAAACCCACCGGGACCCCGTTTCCCACTCCCTTCAAACCCACCGGGACCCCGTTTCCCACTCCCTTCAAACCCACCGGGACCACATTTCCCACTCCTTTTAAACCCACTGGGTCCCCATTTCCCACTCCCTTTAAACCCACCGGGAGCCTGTTTCCCACTCCCTTTAAACCCACCGGGACCCCGTTTCCCATTTCCTTTAAACACACTGGGACCCCGTTTCCCACTCCCTTTAAACCCACTGGGACCCCATTTCCCACTCCCTTTAAACCCACCGGGACCCCGTTTCCCACTCCCTACAATCCCACCAGGGCCCGTTTCCCACTACCTTCAAACCCACCGGGACCCCATTTCCCACTCCCTTCAAACAAACCGGGACCCCATTTCCCATTCCCTTCAAACCCACCGGGACCCCGTTTCCCACTCCCTTCAAACCCACCGGGACCCCGATTCCCACTCCCTTCAAACCCACCGGGACCCCATTTCCCACTCCCTTCAAATCCACCGGGACCCCATTTCCCAATCCCTTCAAACCCACTGGGACCCCATTTCCCACTCCCTTTAAACCCACCGGGACCCCGTTTCCCACTCCCTTTAAACCCACCGGGACACCGTTTCCCATTTCCTTTAAACACACTGGGACCCCGTTTCCCACTCCCTTTAAACCCACTGGGACCCCATTTCCCACTCCCTTCAAACCCACCGGGAACCCGTTTCCCACTCCCTTCAAACCCACCGGGACCCCGTTTCCCACTCCCTTCAAACCCACCGGGACCCCGTTTCCCAGTCCCTTTAAACGCACCAGGACTCCGTTTCCCACTCCCTTCAAACCCACCGGGACCCCGTTTCCCACTCCCTTTAAACCAACCGGGACCCCGTTTCCCACTCCCTTCAAACCCACCGGGACCCCGTTTCCCACTCCCTTCAAACCCACCGGGACCCCATTTCCCACTCCCTTCAAACCCACCGGGACCCCATTTCCCAATCCCTTCCAACCCACCGGGACCCCGTTTCCCACTCCCTTTAAACCCACCGGGACCCCGTTTCCCACTCCTTTTAAACCCACTGGGACCCCATTTCCCACTCCCTTTAAACCCACCGGGACCCCATTTCCCACTCCCTTCAAACCCACCGGGACCCCGTTTCCACTCCCTTCAAACCCACCGGGACCCCGTTTCCCACTCCCTTCAAACCCACCGGGACCCCGTTTCCCAGTCCCTTTAAACGCACCAGGACTCCGTTTCCCAGTCCCTTTAAACCCACCGGGACCCCGTTTCCCAGTCCCTTCAAACCCACCAGGACTCCGTTTCCCACTCCCTTCAAACCCACCGGGACCCCGTTTCCCACTCCCTTTAAACACACTGGGACCCCGTTTCCCACTCCCTTTAAACCCACTGGGACCCCATTTCCCACGCCCTTTAAAACCACCGGGACCCCGTTTCCCACTCCCTTCAATCCCACCAGGGCCCCGTTTCCCACTCAATTTAAACCCACCGGGACCCCGTTTCCCAGTCCCTTTAAACGCACCAGGACCCCGTTTCCCACTCCCTTCAAACCCACCGGGACCCCGTTTCCCAGTCCCTTTAAACGCACCATGACTCCGTTTCCCACTCCCTTCAAACCCACCGGGACCCCGTTTCCCACTCCCTTTAAACCCACCGGGACCCCGTTTCCCATTTCCTTTAAACACACTGGGACCCCGTTTCCCACTCCCTTTAAACCCACTGGGACCCCATTTCCCACTCCCTTTAAACCCACCGGGACCCCGTTTCCCACTCCCTTCAATCCCACCAGGGCCCCGTTTCCCACTCACTTTAAACCCACTGGGACCCCGTTTCCCACTCCCTTCAAACCCACCGGGACCCCGATTCCCACTCCCTTCAAACCCACCGGGACCCCGTTTCCCACTCCCTTTAAACCCACCGGGTCCCCGTTTCCCACTCCTTTTAAACCCACTGGGACCCCGTTTCCCACTCCCTTTAAACCCACCGGGAGCCCGTTTCCCACTCCCTTTAAACCCACCGGGACCCCGTTTCCCATTTCCTTTAAACACACTGGGACCCTGTTTCCCACTCCCTTTAATCCCACCGGGACCCCGTTTCCCACTCCTTTTAAACCCACTGGGACCCCATTTCCCACTCCCTTTAAACCCACCGGGAGCCCGTTTCCCACTCCCTTTAAACCCACCGGGACCCCGTTTCCCATTTCCTTTAAACACACTGGGACCCCGTTTCCCACTCCCTTTAAACCCACTGGGAATCCATTTCCCACTCCCTTTAAACCCACCAGGACCCCGTTTCCCACTCCTTTTAAACCCACTGGGACCCCATTTCCCACTCCCTTTAAACCCACCGGGAGCCCGTTTCCCACTCCCTTTAAACCCACCGGGACCCCGTTTCCCATTTCCTTTAAACACACTGGGACCCCGTTTCCCACTCCCTTTAAACCCACTGGGACCCCATTTCCCACTCCCTTTAAACCCACCGGGACCCCGTTTCCCACTCCCTTCAATCCCACCAGGGCCCCGTTTCCCACTCACTTTAAACCCACCGGGACCCCGTTTCCCAGTCCCTTTAAACGCACCAGGACCCCGTTTCCCACTCCCTTCAAACCCACCGGGACCCCGTTTCCCAGTCCCTTTAAACGCACCATGACTCCGTTTCCCACTCCCTTCAAACCCACCGGGACCCCGTTTCCCACTCCCTTTAAACCCACCGGGACCCCGTTTCCCACTCCCTTCAAACCCACCGGGACCCCGTTTCCCACTCCCTTCAAACCCACCGGGACCACATTTCCCACTCCTTTTAAACCCACTGGGTCCCCATTTCCCACTCCCTTTAAACCCACCGGGAGCCTGTTTCCCACTCCCTTTAAACCCACCGGGACCCCGTTTCCCATTTCCTTTAAACACACTGGGACCCCGTTTCCCACTCCCTTTAAACCCACTGGGACCCCATTTCCCACTCCCTTTAAACCCACCGGGAACCCGTTTCCCACTCCCTTCAATCCCACCAGGGCCCCGTTTCCCACTCACTTTAAACCCACCGGGACCCCGTTTCCCAGTCCCTTTAAACGCACCAGGACCCCGTTTCCCACTCCCTTTAAACCCACCGGGACCCCGTTTCCCATTTCCTTTAAACACACTGGGACCCCGTTTCCCACTCCCTTTAAACCCACTGGGACCCCATTTCCCACTCCCTTTAAACCCACCGGGAACCCGTTTCCCACTCCCTTCAATCCCACCAGGGCCCCGTTTCCCACTCACTTTAAACCCACCGGGACCCCGTTTCCCAGTCCCTTTAAACGCACCAGGACCCCGTTTCCCACTCCCTTTAAACCCACCGGGACCCCGTTTCCCATTTCCTTTAAACACACTGGGACCCCGTTTCCCACTCCCTTTAAACCCACTGGGACCCCATTTCCCACTCCCTTCAAACCCACCGGGACCCCGTTTCCCACTCCCTTCAAACCTACCGGGACCCCGTTTCCCACTCCCTTCAAACCCACCGGGACCCCGTTTCCCAGTCCCTTTAAACGCACCAGGACTCCGTTTCCCACTCCTTTCAAACCCACCGGGACCCCGTTTCCCACTCCCTTTAAACCCACCGGGACCCCGTTTCCCACTCCCTTCAAACCCACCGGGACCCCGTTTCCCACTCCCTTCAAACCCACCGGGACCCCATTTCCCACTCCCTTCAAACCCACCGGGACCCCATTTCCCAATCCCTTCAAACCCACCGGGACCCCGTTTCCCACTCCCTTTAAACCCACCGGGACCCCGTTTCCCACTCCTTTTAAACCCACTGGGACCCCATTTCCCACTCCCTTTAAACCCACCGGGACCCCATTTCCCACTCCCTTCAAACCCACCGGGACCCCGTTTCCCACTCCCTTCAAACCCACCGGGACCCCGTTTCCCACTCCCTTCAAACCCACCGGGACCCCGTTTCCCACTCCCTTCAAACCCACCGGGACCCCGTTTCCCACTCCCTTCAAACCCACCGGGACCCCGTTTCCCACTCCCTTCAAACCCACCGGGACCCCATTTCCCAATCCCTTCAAACCCACCGGGACCCCGTTTCCCACTCCCTTTAAACCCACCGGGACCCCGTTTCCCACTCCTTTTAAACCCACTGGGACCCCATTTCCCACTCCCTTTAAACCCACCGGGACCCCGTTTCCCACTCCTTTTAAACCCACTGGGACCCCATTTCCCACTCCCTATAAACCCACCGGGACCCCATTTCCCACTCCCTTCAAACCCACCGGGACCCCGTTTCCCACTCCCTTCAAACCCACCGGGACCCCGTTTCCCACTCCCTTCAAACCCACCGGGACCCCGTTTCCCACTCCCTTCAAACCCACCGGGACCCCGTTTCCCACTCCCTTCAAACCCACCGGGACCCCGTTTCCCACTCCCTTCAAACCCACCGGGACCCCATTTCCCAATCCCTTCAAACCCACCGGGACCCCGTTTCCCACTCCCTTTAAACCCACCGGGACCCCGTTTCCCACTCCTTTTAAACCCACTGGGACCCCATTTCCCACTCCCCTTAAACCCACCGGGAGCCCGTTTCCCACTCCCTTCAAACCCACCGGGACCCCGTTTCCCAGTCCCTTTAAATGCACCAGGACTCCGTTTCCCACTCCCTTCAAACCCACCGGGGACCCGTTTCCCACTCACTTTAAACCCACCGGGACCCCGTTTCCCAGTCCCTTTAAACGCACCAGGACCCTTTTTCCCACTCCCTTCAAACCCACCGGGACCCCGTTTCCCAGTCCCTTTAAACGCACCAGGACCCCGTTTCCCACTCCCTTCAAACCCACCGGGACCCCGTTTCCCACTCCCTTTAAACCCACCGGGACCCCGTTTCCCACTCCCTTCAAACCCACCGGGACCCCGTTTCCCACTCCCTTCAAACCCACCGGGACCACATTTCCCACTCCCTTCAAACCCACCGGGACCCCATTTCCCAATCCCTTCAAACCCACCGGGACCCCGTTTCCCACTCCCTTTAAACCCACCGGGACCCCGTTTCCCACTCCTTTTAAACCCACTGGGACCCCATTTCCCACTCCCTTTAAACCCACCGGGAGCCTGTTTCCCACTCCCTTTAAACCCACCGGGACCCCGTTTCCCATTTCCTTTAAACACACTGGGACCACGTTTCCCACTCCCTTTAAACCCACTGGGACCCCATTTCCCACTCCCTTTAAACCCACCGGGACCCCGTTTCCCACTCCCTTCAATCCCACCAGGGCCCCGTTTCCCACTCACTTTAAACCCACCGGGACCCCGTTTCCCACTCCCTTCAAACAAACCGGGACCCCGATTCCCACTCCCTTCAAACCCACCGGGACCCCATTTCCCACTCCCTTCAAATCCACCGGGACCCCATTTCCCAATCCCTTCAAACCCACTGGGACCCCATTTCCCACTCCCTTTAAACCCACCGGGACCCCGTATCCCACTCCCTTTAAACCCACCGGGACCCCGTTTCCCATTTCCTTTAAACACACTGGAACCCCGTTTCCCACTCCCTTTAAACCCACTGGGACCCCATTTCCCACTCCCTTCAAACCCACCGGGACCCCGTTTCCCACTCCCTTCAAACCTACGGGGAACCCGTTTCCCACACCCCTTCAAACCCACCGGGACCCCGTTTCCCACTCCCTTTAAACCCACCGGGACCCCGTTTCCCACTCCTTTTAAACCCACTGGGACCCCATTTCCCACTCCCTTTAAACCCACCGGGAGCCCGTTTCCCACTCCCTTTAAACCCACCGGGACCCCGTTTCCCATTTCCTTTAAACACACTGGGACCCAATTTCCCACTCCCTTTAAACCCACTGGGACCCCATTTCCCACTCCCTTTAAACCCACCGGGACCCCGTTTCCCACTCCCTTCAATCCCACCAGGGCCCCGTTTCCCACTCACTTTAAACCCACTGGGACCCCGTTTCCCACTCCCTTCAAACCCACCGGGACCCCGATTACCACTCCCTTCAAACCCACCGGGACCCCATTTCCCACTCCCTTCAAACCCACCGGGACCCCATTTCCCACTCCCTTCAAACCCACCGGGACCCCGTTTCCCAATCCCTTCAAATCCACCGGGACCCCGTTTCCCACTCCCTTTAAACCCACCGGGACCCCGTTTCCCATTCCTTTTAAACCCACTGGGACCCCATTTCCCACTCCCTTCAAACCCACCGGGACCCCGTTTCCCACTCCCTTTAAACCCACTGGGACCCCATTTCCCACTCCCTTTAAACCCACCGGGACCCCGTTTCCCACTCCCTTCAATCCCACCAGGGCCCCGTTTCCCACTCACTTTAAACCCACCGGGAACCCGTTTCCCACTCCCTTCAAACCCACCGGGACCCCGATTCCCAATCCCTTCAAACCCACCGGGACCCCATTTCCCACTCCCTTCAAACCCACCGGGACCCCCTTTCCCAATCCCTTCAAACCCACCGGGACCCCGTTTCCCACTCCCTTTAAACCCACCGGGACCCCGTTTCCCACTCCTTTTAAACCCACTGGGACCCCATTTCCCACTCCCTTTAAACCCACCGGGAGCCCGTTTCCCACTCCCTTTAAACCCACCGGGACCCCGTTTCCCATTTCCTTTAAACACACTGGTACCCCGTTTCCCACTCCCTTTAAACCCACTGGGAATCCATTTCCCACTCCCTTTAAACCCACCGGGACCCCGTTTCCTACTCCTTTTAAACCCACTGGGACCCCATTTCCCACTCCCTTTAAACCCACCGGGAGCCCGTTTCCCACTCCCTTTAAACCCACCGGGACCCCGTTTCCCATTTCCTTTAAACACACTGGGACCCCGTTTCCCACTCCCTTTAAACCCACTGGGACCCCATTTCCCACTCCCTTTAAACCCACCGGGACCCCGTTTCCCACTCCCTTCAATCCCACCAGGGCCCCGTTTCCCACTCACTTTAAACCCACCGGGACCCCGTTTCCCAGTCCCTTTAAACGCACCAGGACCCCGTTTCCCACTCCCTTCAAACCCACCGGGACCCCGTTTCCCAGTCCCTTTAAACGCACCATGACTCCGTTTCCCACTCCCTTCAAACCCACCGGGACCCCGTTTCCCACTCCCTTTAAACCCACCGGGACCCCGTTTCCCACTCCCTTCAAACCGACCGGGACCCCGTTTCCCACTCCCTTCAAACCCACCGGGACCACATTTCCCACTCCTTTTAAACCCACTGGGTCCCCATTTCCCACTCCCTTTAAACCCACCGGGAGCCTGTTTCCCACTCCCTTTAAACCCACCGGGACCCCGTTTCCCATTTCCTTTAAACACACTGGGACCCCGTTTCCCACTCCCTTTAAACCCACTGGGACCCCATTTCCCACTCCCTTTAAACCCACCGGGACCCCGTTTCCCACTCCCTTCAATCCCACCAGGGCCCGTTTCCCACTCCCTTCAAACCCACCGGGACCCCATTTCCCACTCCCTTCAAACAAACCGGGACCCCATTTCCCATTCCCTTCAAACCCACCGGGACCCCGTTTCCCACTCCCTTCAAACCCACCGGGACCCCGATTCCCACTCCCTTCAAACCCACCGGGACCCCATTTCCCACTCCCTTCAAATCCACCGGGACCCCATTTCCCAATCCCTTCAAACCCACTGGGACCCCATTTCCCACTCCCTTTAAACCCACCGGGACCCCGTTTCCCACTCCCTTTAAACCCACCGGGACACCGTTTCCCATTTCCTTTAAACACACTGGGACCCCGTTTCCCACTCCCTTTAAACCCACTGGGACCCCATTTCCCACTCCCTTCAAACCCACCGGGACCCCGTTTCCCACTCCCTTCAAACCCACCGGGACCCCGTTTCCCACTCCCTTCAAACCCACCGGGACCCCGTTTCCCAGTCCCTTTAAACGCACCAGGACTCCGTTTCCCACTCCCTTCAAACCCACCGGGACCCCGTTTCCCACTCCCTTTAAACCAACCGGGACCCCGTTTCCCACTCCCTTCAAACCCACCGGGACCCCGTTTCCCACTCCCTTCAAACCCACCGGGACCCCATTTCCCACTCCCTTCAAACCCACCGGGACCCCATTTCCCAATCCCTTCCAACCCACCGGGACCCCGTTTCCCACTCCCTTTAAACCCACCGGGACCCCGTTTCCCACTCCTTTTAAACCCACTGGGACCCCATTTCCCACTCCCTTTAAACCCACCGGGACCCCATTTCCCACTCCCTTCAAACCCACCGGGACCCCGTTTCCACTCCCTTCAAACCCACCGGGACCCCGTTTCCCACTCCCTTCAAACCCACCGGGACCCCGTTTCCCAGTCCCTTTAAACGCACCAGGACTCCGTTTCCCAGTCCCTTTAAACCCACCGGGACCCCGTTTCCCAGTCCCTACAAACCCACCAGGACTCCGTTTCCCACTCCCTTCAAACCCACCGGGACCCCGTTTCCCACTCCCTTTAAACACACTGGGACCCCGTTTCCCACTCCCTTTAAACCCACTGGGACCCCATTTCCCACGCCCTTTAAAACCACCGGGACCCCGTTTCCCACTCCCTTCAATCCCACCAGGGCCCCGTTTCCCACTCAATTTAAACCCACCGGGACCCCGTTTCCCAGTCCCTTTAAACGCACCAGGACCCCGTTTCCCACTCCCTTCAAACCCACCGGGACCCCGTTTCCCAGTCCCTTTAAACGCACCAGGACTCCGTTTCCCACTCCCTTCAAACCCACCGGGACCCCGTTTCCCACTCCCTTTAAACCCACCGGGACCCCGTTTCCCATTTCCTTTAAACACACTGGGACCCCGTTTCCCACTCCCTTTAAACCCACTGGGACCCCATTTCCCACTCCCTTTAAACCCACCGGGACCCCGTTTCCCACTCCCTTCAATCCCACCAGGGCCCCGTTTCCCACTCACTTTAAACCCACTGGGACCCCGTTTCCCACTCCCTTCAAACCCACCGGGACCCCGATTCCCACTCCCTTCAAACCCACCGGGACCCCGTTTCCCACTCCCTTTAAACCCACCGGGTCCCCGTTTCCCACTCCTTTTAAACCCACTGGGACCCCGTTTCCCACTCCCTTTAAACCCACCGGGAGCCCGTTTCCCACTCCCTTTAAACCCACCGGGACCCCGTTTCCCATTTCCTTTAAACACACTGGGACCCTGTTTCCCACTCCCTTTAATCCCACCGGGACCCCGTTTCCCACTCCGTTTAAACCCACTGGGACCCCATTTCCCACTCCCTTTAAACCCACCGGGAGCCCGTTTCCCACTCCCTTTAAACCCACCGGGACCCCGTTTCCCATTTCCTTTAAACACACTGGGACCCCGTTTCCCACTCCCTTTAAACCCACTGGGAATCCATTTCCCACTCCCTTTAAACCCACCGGGACCCCGTTTCCCACTCCTTTTAAACCCACTGGGACCCCATTTCCCACTCCCTTTAAACCCACCGGGAGCCCGTTTCCCACTCCCTTTAAACCCACCGGGACCCCGTTTCCCATTTCCTTTAAACACACTGGGACCCCGTTTCCCACTCCCTTTAAACCCACTGGGACCCCATTTCCCACTCACTTTAAACCCACCGGGACCCCGTTTCCCAGTCCCTTTAAACGCACCAGGACCCCGTTTCCCACTCCCTTCAAACCCACCGGGACCCCGTTTCCCAGTCCCTTTAAACGCACCATGACTCCGTTTCCCACTCCCTTCAAACCCACCGGGACCCCGTTTCCCACTCCCTTTAAACCCACCGGGACCCCGTTTCCCACTCCCTTCAAACCCACCGGGACCCCGTTTCCCACTCCCTTCAAACCCACCGGGACCACATTTCCCACTCCTTTTAAACCCACTGGGTCCCCATTTCCCACTCCCTTTAAACCCACCGGGAGCCTGTTTCCCACTCCCTTTAAACCCACCGGGACCCCGTTTCCCATTTCCTTTAAACACACTGGGACCCCGTTTCCCACTCCCTTTAAACCCACTGGGACCCCATTTCCCACTCCCTTTAAACCCACCGGGACCCCGTTTCCCACTCCCTTCAATCCCACCAGGGCCCGTTTCCCACTCCCTTCAAACCCACCGGGACCCCATTTCCCACTCCCTTCAAACAAACCGGGACCCCATTTCCCATTCCCTTCAAACCCACCGGGACCCCGTTTCCCACTCCCTTCAAACCCACCGGGACCCCGATTCCCACTCCCTTCAAACCCACCGGGACCCCATTTCCCACTCCCTTCAAATCCACCGGGACCCCATTTCCCAATCCCTTCAAACCCACTGGGACCCCATTTCCCACTCCCTTTAAACCCACCGGGACCCCGTTTCCCACTCCCTTTAAACCCACCGGGACACCGTTTCCCATTTCCTTTAAACACACTGGGACCCCGTTTCCCACTCCCTTTAAACCCACTGGGACCCCATTTCCCACTCCCTTCAAACCCACCGGGACCCCGTTTCCCACTCCCTTCAAACCCACCGGGACCCCGTTTCCCACTCCCTTCAAACCCACCGGGACCCCGTTTCCCAGTCCCTTTAAACGCACCAGGACTCCGTTTCCCACTCCCTTCAAACCCACCGGGACCCCGTTTCCCATTTCCTTTAAACACACTGGGACCCCGTTTCCCACTCCCTTTAAACCCACTGGGACCCCATTTCCCACTCCCTTCAAACCCACCGGGACCCCGTTTCCCACTCCCTTCAAACCCACCGGGACCCCGTTTCCCACTCCCTTCAAACCCACCGGGACCCCGTTTCCCAGTCCCTTTAAACGCACCAGGACTCCGTTTCCCACTCCCTTCAAACCCACCGGGACCCCGTTTCCCACTCCCTTTAAACCAACCGGGACCCCGTTTCCCACTCCCTTCAAACCCACCGGGACCCCGTTTCCCACTCCCTTCAAACCCACCGGGACCCCATTTCCCACTCCCTTCAAACCCACCGGGACCCCATTTCCCAATCCCTTCCAACCCACCGGGACCCCGTTTCCCACTCCCTTTAAACACACCGGGACCCCGTTTCCCACTCCTTTTAAACCCACTGGGACCCCATTTCCCACTCCCTTTAAACCCACCGGGACCCCATTTCCCACTCCCTTCAAACCCACCGGGACCCCGTTTCCACTCCCTTCAAACCCACCGGGACCCCGTTTCCCACTCCCTTCAAACCCACCGGGACCCCGTTTCCCAGTCCCTTTAAACGCACCAGGACTCCGTTTCCCAGTCCCTTTAAACCCACCGGGACCCCGTTTCCCAGTCCCTTCAAACCCACCAGGACTCCGTTTCCCACTCCCTTCAAACCCACCGGGACCCCGTTTCCCACTCCCTTTAAACACACTGGGACCCCGTTTCCCACTCCCTTTAAACCCACTGGGACCCCATTTCCCACGCCCTTTAAAACCACCGGGACCCCGTTTCCCACTCCCTTCAATCCCACCAGGGCCCCGTTTCCCACTCAATTTAAACCCACCGGGACCCCGTTTCCCAGTCCCTTTAAACGCACCAGGACCCCGTTTCCCACTCCCTTCAAACCCACCGGGACCCCGTTTCCCAGTCCCTTTAAACGCACCAGGACTCCGTTTCCCACTCCCTTCAAACCCACCGGGACCCCGTTTCCCACTCCCTTTAAACCCAACGGGACCCCGTTTCCCATTTCCTTTAAACACACTGGGACCCCGTTTCCCACTCCCTTTAAACCCACTGGGACCCCATTTCCCACTCCCTTTAAACCCACCGGGACCCCGTTTCCCACTCCCTTCAATCCCACCAGGGCCCCGTTTCCCACTCACTTTAAACCCACTGGGACCCCGTTTCCCACTCCCTTCAAACCCACCGGGACCCCGATTCCCACTCCCTTCAAACCCACCGGGACCCCATTTCCCACTCCCTTCAAACCCACCGGGACCCCATTTCCCACTCCCTTCAAACCCACCGGGACCCCGTTTCCCACTCCCTTCAAACCCACCGGGACCCCGATTCCCACTCCCTTCAAACCCACCGGGACCCCATTTCCCACTGCCTTCAAACACACCGGGACCCCATTTCCCAATCGCTTCAAACCCACTGGGACCCCATTTCCCACTCCCTTTAAACCCACCGGGACCCCGTTTCCCACTCCCTTTAAACCCACCGGGACCCCGTTTCCCATTTCCTTTAAACACACTGGGACCCCGTTTCCCACTCCCTTTAAACCCACTGGGACCCCATTTCCAACTCCCTTCAAACCCACCGGGACCCCGTTTCCCACTCCCTTCAAACCCACCGGGACCCCGTTTCCCACTCCCTTCAAACCCACCGGGACCCCGTTTCCCAGTCCCTTTAAACGCACCAGGACTCCGTTTCCCACTCCCTTCAAACCCACCGGGACCCCGTTTCCCACTCCCTTTAAACCCACCGGGACCCCGTTTCCCACTCCCTTCAAACCCACCGGGACACCGTTTCCCACTTCCTTCAAACCCACCGGGACCCCATTTCCCACTCCCTTCAAACCCACCGGGACCCCATTTCCCAATCCCTTCAAACCCACCGGGACCCCGTTTCCCACTCCCTTTAAACCCACCGGGTCCCCGTTTCCCACTCCTTTTAAACCCACTGGGACCCCGTTTCCCACTCCCTTTAAACCCACCGGGAGCCCGTTTCCCACTCCCTTTAAACCCACCGGGAACCCGTTTCCCATTTCCTTTAAACACACTGGGACCCTGTTTCCCACTCCCTTTAAACCCACTGGGACCCCATTTCCCACTCCCTTTAAACCCACCGGGACCCCGTTTTCCACTCCCTTCAATCCCACCAGGGCCCCGTTTCCCACTCACTTTAAACCCACCGGGACCCCGTTTCCCACTCCCTTCAAACCCACCGGGACCCCGATTCCCACTCCCTTCAAACCCACCGGGACCCCTTTTCCCACTCCCTTCAAACCCACCGGGACCCCATTTCCCAATCCCTTCAAACCCACCGGGACCCCGTTTCCCACTCCCTTTAAACCCACCGGGACCCCGTTTCCCATTTCCTTTAAACACACTGGGACCCCGTTTCCCACTCCCTTTAAACCCACTGGGACCCCATTTCCCACTCCCTTCAAACCCACCGGGACCCCGTTTCCCACTCCCTTCAAACCCACCGGGACCCCATTTCCCACTCCCTTCAAGCCCACCGGGACCCCGTTTCCCAGTCCCTTTAAACGCACCAGGACTCCGTTTCCCACTCCCTTCAAACCCACCGGGACCCCGTTTCCCACTCCCTTTAAACCCACCGGGACCCCGTTTCCCACTCCCTTCAAACCCACCGGGACACCGTTTCCCACTTCCTTCAAACCCACCGGGACCCCATTTCCCACTCCCTTCAAACCCACCGGGACCCCATTTCCCAATCCCTTCAAACCCACCGGGACCCCGTTTCCCACTCCCTTTAAACCCACCGGGTCCCCGTTTCCCACTCCTTTTAAACCCACTGGGACCCCGTTTCCCACTCCCTTTAAACCCACCGGGAGCCCGTTTCCCACTCCCTTTAAACCCACCGGGACCCCGTTTCCCATTTCCTTTAAACACACTGGGACCCTGTTTCCCACTCCCTTTAAACCCACTGGGACCCCATTTCCCACTCCCTTTAAACCCACCGGGACCCCGTTTTCCACTCCCTTCAATCCCACCAGGGCCCCGTTTCCCACTCACTTTAAACCCACCGGGACCCCGTTTCCCACTCCCTTCAAACCCACCGGGACCCCGATTCCCACTCCCTTCAAACCCACCGGGACCCCATTTCCCACTCCCTTCAAACCCACCGGGACCCCATTTCCCAATCCCTTCAAACCCACCGGGACCCCGTTTCCCACTCCCTTTAAACCCACCGGGACCCCGTTTCCCACTCCTTTTAAACCCACTGGGACCCCATTTCCCACTCCCTTTAAACCCACCGGGAGCCCGTTTCCCACTCCCTTTAAACCCACCGGGACCCCGTTTCCCATTTCCTTTAAACACACTGGGACCCCGTTACCCACTCCCTTTAAACACATTGGGAACCCATTTCCCACTCCCTTTAAACCCACCGGGACCCCGTTTCCCACTCCCTTCAATCCCACCAGTGCCCCGTTTCCCACTCACTTTAAACCCACCGGGACCCCGTTTCCCAGTCCCTTTAAACGCACCAGGACCCCGTTTCCCACTCCCTTCAAACCCACCGGGACCCCGTTTCCCAGTCCCTTTAAACGCACCAGGACTCCGTTTCCCATTCCCTTCAAACCCACCGGGACCCCGTTTCCCACTCCCTTTAAACCCACCGGGACCCCGTTTCCCACTCCCTTCAAACCCACCGGGACCCCGTTTCCCACTCCCTTCAAACCCACCGGGACCCCATTTCCCACTCCCTTCAAACCCACAGGGACCCCATTTCCCAATCCCTTCAAACCCACCGGGACCCCGTTTCCCACTCCCTTTAAACCCACCGGGACCCCGTTTCCCACTCCTTTTAAACCCACTGGGACCCCATTTCCCACTCCCTTTAAACCCACCGGGAGCCCGTTTCCCACTCCCTTTAAACCCACCGGGACCCCGTATCCCATTTCCTTTAAACACACTGGGACCCCGTTTCCCACTCCCTTTAAACCCACTGGGACCCCATTTCCCTCTCCCTTTAAACCCACCGGGACCCCGTTTCCCACTCCCTTCAATCCCACCAGGGCCCCGTTTCCCACTCACTTTAAACCCACCGGGACCCCGTTTCCCACTCCGTTCAAACCCACCGGGACCCCATTTCCCACTCCCTTCAAACAAACCGGGACCCCATTTCCCACTCCCTTCAAACCCACCGGGACCCCGTTTCCCTCTCCCTTCAAACCCACCAGGACCCCGATTCCCACTCCCTTCAAACCCACCGGGACCCCATTTCCCACTCCCTTCAAATCCACCGGGACCCCATTTCCCAATCCCTTCAAACCCACTGGGACCCCATTTCCCACTCCCTTTAAACCCACCGGGACCCCGTTTCCCACTCCCTTTAAACCCACCGGGACCCCGTTTCCCATTTCCTTTAAACACCCTGGGACCCCGTTTCCCACTCCCTTTAAACCCACTGGGACCCCATTTCCCACTCCCTTCAAACCCACCGGGACCCCGTTTCCCACTCCCTTCAAACCCACCGGGACCCCGTTTCCCACTCCCTTCAAACCCACCGGGACCCCGTTTCCCAGTCCCTTTAAACGCACCAGGACTCCGTTTCCCAATCCCTTCAAACCCACCGGGACCCCGTTTCCCACTCCCTTTAAACCCACCGGGACCCCGTTTCCCACTCCCTTCAAACCCACCGGGACCCCGTTTCCCACTCCCTTCAAACCCACCGGGACCCCATTTCCCACTCCCTTCAAACCCACCGGGACCCCATTTCCCAATCCCTTCAAACCCACCGGGACCCCGTTTCCCACTCCCTTTAAACCCACCGGGACCCCGTTTCCCACTCCTTTTAAACCCACGGGGACCCCATTTCCCACTCCCTTTAAACCCACCGGGACCCCATTTCCCACTCCCTTCAAACCCACCGGGACCCCGTTTCCCACTCCCTTCAAACCCACCGGGACCCCGTTTCCCACTCCCTTCAAACCCACCGGGACACCGTTTCCCATTTCCTTTAAACACACTGGGACCCCGTTTCCCACTCCCTTTAAACCCACTGGGACCCCATTTCCCACTCCCTTTAAACCCACCGGGACCCCATTTCCCAATCCCTTCAATCCCACCTGGGCCCCGTTTCCCACTCACTTTAAACCCACCGGGACCCCGTTTCCCACTCCCTTCAAACCCACCGGGACCCCGATTCCCACTCCCTTCAAACCCACCGGGACCCCATTTCCCACTCCCTTCAAACCCACCGGGAACCCACTTCCCAATCCCTTCAAACCCACCGGGACCCCGTTTCCCACTCCCTTTAAACCCACCGGGACCCCGTTTCCCACTCCTTTTAAACCCACTGGGACCCCATTTCCCACTCCCTTTAAACCCACCGGGAGCCCGTTTCCCACTCCCTTTAAACCCACCGGGACCCCGTTTCCCATTTCCTTTAAACACACTGGGACCCCGTTTCCCAGTCCCTTTAAACGCACTGGGACCCCGTTTCCCACTCCCTTTAAACCCACCGGGACCCCGTTTCCCATTTCCTTTAAACACACTGGGACCCCGTTACCCACTCCCTTTAAACACATTGGGAACCCATTTCCCACTCCCTTTAAACCCACCGGGACCCCGTTTCCCACTCCCTTCAATCCCACCAGTGCCCCGTTTCCCACTCACTTTAAACCCACCGGGACCCCGTTTCCCAGTCCCTTTAAACGCACCAGGACCCCGTTTCCCACTCCCTTCAAACCCACCGGGACCCCGTTTCCCAGTCCCTTTAAACGCACCAGGACTCCGTTTCCCATTCCCTTCAAACCCACCGGGACCCCGTTTCCCACTCCCTTTAAACCCACCGGGACCCCGTTTCCCACTCCCTTCAAACCCACCGGGACCCCGTTTCCCACTCCCTTCAAACCCACCGGGACCCCATTTCCCACTCCCTTCAAACCCACAGGGACCCCATTTCCCAATCCCTTCAAACCCACCGGGACCCCGTTTCCCACTCCCTTTAAACCCACCGGGACCCCGTTTCCCACTCCTTTTAAACCCACTGGGACCCCATTTCCCACTCCCTTTAAACCCACCGGGAGCCCGTTTCCCACTCCCTTTAAACCCACCGGGACCCCGTATCCCATTTCCTTTAAACACACTGGGACCCCGTTTCCCACTCCCTTTAAACCCACTGGGACCCCATTTCCCTCTCCCTTTAAACCCACCGGGACCCCGTTTCCCACTCCCTTCAATCCCACCAGGGCCCCGTTTCCCACTCACTTTAAACCCACCGGGACCCCGTTTCCCACTCCGTTCAAACCCACCGGGACCCCATTTCCCACTCCCTTCAAACAAACCGGGACCCCATTTCCCACTCCCTTCAAACCCACCGGGACCCCGTTTCCCTCTCCCTTCAAACCCACCAGGACCCCGATTCCCACTCCCTTCAAACCCACCGGGACCCCATTTCCCACTCCCTTCAAATCCACCGGGACCCCATTTCCCAATCCCTTCAAACCCACTGGGACCCCATTTCCCACTCCCTTTAAACCCACCGGGACCCCGTTTCCCACTCCCTTTAAACCCACCGGGACCCCGTTTCCCATTTCCTTTAAACACCCTGGGACCCCGTTTCCCACTCCCTTTAAACCCACTGGGACCCCATTTCCCACTCCCTTCAAACCCACCGGGACCCCGTTTCCCACTCCCTTCAAACCCACCGGGACCCCGTTTCCCACTCCCTTCAAACCCACCGGGACCCCGTTTCCCAGTCCCTTTAAACGCACCAGGACTCCGTTTCCCAATCCCTTCAAACCCACCGGGACCCCGTTTCCCACTCCCTTTAAACCCACCGGGACCCCGTTTCCCACTCCCTTCAAACCCACCGGGACCCCATTTCCCAATCCCTTCAAACCCACCGGGACCCCGTTTCCCACTCCCTTTAAACCCACCGGGACCCCGTTTCCCACTCCTTTTAAACCCACGGGGACCCCATTTCCCACTCCCTTTAAACCCACCGGGACCCCATTTCCCACTCCCTTCAAACCCACCGGGACCCCCGTTTCCCACTCCCTTCAAACCCACCGGGACCCCGTTTCCCACTCCCTTCAAACCCACCGGGACACCGTTTCCCATTTCCTTTAAACACACTGGGACCCCGTTTCCCACTCCCTTTAAACCCACTGGGACCCCATTTCCCACTCCCTTTAAACCCACCGGGACCCCATTTCCCAATCCCTTCAATCCCACCTGGGCCCCGTTTCCCACTCACTTTAAACCCACCGGGACCCCGTTTCCCACTCCCTTCAAACCCACCGGGACCCCGATTCCCACTCCCTTCAAACCCACCGGGACCCCATTTCCCACTCCCTTCAAACCCACCGGGAACCCACTTCCCAATCCCTTCAAACCCACCGGGACCCCGTTTCCCACTCCCTTTAAACCCACCGGGACCCCGTTTCCCACTCCTTTTAAACCCACTGGGACCCCATTTCCCACTCCCTTTAAACCCACCGGGAGCCCGTTTCCCACTCCCTTTAAACCCACCGGGACCCCGTTTCCCATTTCCTTTAAACACACTTGGACCCCGTTTCCCAGTCCCTTTAAACCCACTGGGAACCCATTTCCCACTCCCTTTAAAACCACCGGGACCCCGTTTCCCACTCCCTTCAATCCCACCAGGGCCCCGTTTCCCACTCACTTTAAACCCACCGGGACCCCGTTTCCCAGTCCCTTTAAACGCACCAGGACCCCGTTTCCCACTCCCTTCAAACCCACCGGGACCCCGTTTCCCAGTCCCTTTAAACGCACCAGGACTCCGTTTCCCACTCCCTTCAAACCCACCGGGACCCCGTTTCCCACTCCCTTTAAACCCACCGGGACCCCGTTTCCCACTCCCTTCAAACCCACCGGGACCCCGTTTCCCACTCCCTTCAAACCCACCGGGACCCCATTTCCCACTCCCTTCAAACCCACCGGGACCCAATTTCCCAATCCCTTCAAACCCACCGGGACCCCGTTTCCCACTCCCTTTAAACCCACCGGGACCCCGTTTCCCACTCCTTTTAAACCCACTGGGACCCCATTTCCCACTCCCTTTAAACCCACCGGGACCCCGTATCCCATTTCCTTTAAACACACTGGGACCCCGTTTCCCACTCCCTTTAAACCCACTAGAACCCCATTTCCCACTCCCTTTAAACCCACCGGGACCCCGTTTCCCACTCCCTTCAATCCCACCAGGGCCCCGTTTCTCACTCACTTTAAACCCACCGGGACCCCGTTTCCCACTCCCTTCAAACCCACCGGGACCACGATTCCCACTCCCTTCAAACCCACCGGGACCCCATTTCCCACTCCCTTCAAATCCACCGGGACCCCATTTCCCAATCCCTTCAAACCCACTGGGACCCCATTTCCCACTCCCTTTAAACCCACCGGGACCCCCGTTTCCCACTCCCTTTAAACCCACCGGGACCCCGTTTCCCATTTCCTTTAAACACACTGGGACCCCGTTTCCCACTCCCTTTAAACCCACTGGGACCCCCATTTCCCACTCCCTTCAAACCCACCGGGACCCCGTTTCCCACTCCCTTCAAACCCACCGGGACCCCGTTTCCCACTCCCTTCAAACCCACCGGGACCCCGTTTCCCACTCCCTTTAAACCCACCGGGACCCCGTTTCCCACTCCCTTTCAACCCACCGGGACCCCGTTTCCCACTCCCTTCAAACCCACCGGGACCCCGTTTCCCACTCCCTTCAAACCCACCAGGACCCCGTTTCCCACTCCCTTTAAACCCACCGGGACCCCGTTTCCCACTCCCTTTCAACCCACCGGGACCCCGTTTCCCACTCCCTTTAAACCCACCGGGACCCCGTTTCCCATTCCCTTTAATCCCACCGGGACCCCGTTTCCCACTGCCTTCAAACCCACCGGGACCCCGTTTCCCACTCCCTTTAAACCCACCGGGACCCCGTTTCCCACTCCTTTTAAACCCTCTGGGACCCAATTTCCCACTCCCTTTAAACCCACCGGGACCCCATTTCCCACTCCCTTCAAACCCACCGGGACCCCGTTTCCCACTCCCTTCAAACCCACCGGGACCCCGTTTCCCAGTCCCTTTAAACGCACCAGGACTCCGTTTCCCACTCCCTTCAAACCCACCGGGACCCCGTTTCCCACTCCCTTTAAACCCACCGGGACTCCGTTTCCCACTCCCTTCAAACCCACCGGGACGCCGTTTCCCACTCCCTTCAAACCCACCGGGACCCAATTTCCCAATCCCTTCAAACCCACCGGGACCCCATTTCCCACTCCCTTTAAACCCACCGGGACCCCGTTTCCCAGTCCTTTTAAACCCACTGGGACCCCATTTCCCACTCCCTTTAAACCCACCGGGAGCCCGTTTCCCACTCCCTTTAAACCCACCGGGACCACGTTTCCCATTTCCTTTAAACACACTGGGACCCCGTTTCCCACTCCCTTTAAACCCACTGGGACCCCATTTCCCACTCCCTTTAAACCCACCGGGACCCCGTTTCCCACTCCCTTCAAACCCAGCGGGACCCCGATTCCCACTCCCTTCAAACCCACCGGGACCCCGATTCCCACTCCCTTCAAACCCACCGGGACCCCCGATTCCCACTCCCTTTAAACCCACAGGGACCCCGTTTCCCACTCCCTTTAAACCCACCGGGACCCCGTTTCCCACTCCCTTTAAACTCACAGGGACCCCGTTTCCCACTCACTTCAAACCCACCGGGACCCCGTTTCCCACTCCCTTCAATCCGACCGGGACCCCGATTCCCAATCCCTTCAAACCCACCGGGATCCCGTTTCCCACTCCCTTCAAACCCACCGGGACCCCGTTTCCCACTCCCTTTAAACCCACCAGGACCCTGTTTCCCACTCCCTTTCAACCCACCAGGACCCCATTTCCCACTCCCTTCAAACCCACCGGGACCCCGTTTCCCACTCCCTTCAAACCCACAGGGACCCCGTTTCCCACTCCCTTCAATCCGACCGGGACCCCGATTCCCACTCCCTTTAAACCCACTGGGACCCCGTTTCCCACTCCCTTTCAACCCACCAGGACCCCATTTCCCACTCCCTTCAAACCCACCGGGACCCCGTTTCCCACTCCCTTCAAATCCACCGGGACCCCGTTTCCCACTCCCTTTAAACCCACAGGGACCCCGTTTCCCACTCCCTTTAAACCCACCGGGATCCCGTTTCCCACTCCCTTTAAACCCACCAGGACCCAGTTTCCCACTCCCTTCAAACCCACCGGGACCCCGTTTCCCACTCCCTTTAAATGCACTGGGACCCCGTTTCCCACTGACTTTAAACCCACCTGAACCCCATTTCCCACTCCCTTTAAACCCATGTGACCTCGTGTCCTGCTCCCTTTAAACTCACCGGGACCCCATTTTGCTCTCCCTTTAACCACATCAGGGAACCCCTTTCCTGCTCCATTTAAACCCCCTGAGACCCCGTTTCCCACTCCCTTCAAACGCACTGGGGACCCCGTTTCACACTCCCTTTAAACCCACTGGGATCCCGTTTCCCACTCCCTTCAAACCCACTGGGACCCCGTTTCCAACTCCCTTTAAACCCACTGGGACCCCGTTTCCCACTCCCTTTAAACGCACCGGGACCCCGTTTCCCAGTCCCTTTAAACGCACTGGGACCCCGTTTCCTAGTCCCTTTAAACGCACTGGGACCCCGTTTCCCACTCCCTTCAATCCCACCAGGACCCCGTTTCCCACTCCCTTTAAACCCACCGGGACCCAATTTCCTAATCCCTTCAAACCCACCGGGACCCCGTTTCCCATTTACTTTAAACACACTGGGACCCCGTTTCCCACTCCCTTTAAACCCACTGGGACCCCATTTCCCACTCCCTTTAAACCCACCGGGACCCCGTTTCCCACTCCCTTCAATCCCACCAGGGCCCCGTTTCCCACTCACTTTAAACCCACCGGGACCCCGTTTCCCAGTCCCTTTAAACGCACCAGGACCCCGTTTCCCACTCCCTTCAAACCCACCGGGACCCCGTTTCCCAGTCCCTTTAAACGCACCAGGACTCCGTTTGCCACTCCCTTCAAACCCACCGGGACCCCGTTTCCCACTCCCTTTAAACCCACCGGGACCCCGTTTCCCACTCCCTTCAAACCCACCGGGACCCCGTTTCCCACTCCCTTCAAACCCACCGGGACCCCGTTTCCCACTCCCTTCAAACCCACCGGGACCCCGATTCCCACTCCCTTCAAACCCACCGGGACCCCATTTCCCACTCCCTTCAAACCCACCGGGACCCCATTTCCCAATCCCTTCAAACCCACCGGGACCCCGTTTCCCACTCCCTTTAAACCCACCGGGACCCCGTTTCCCACTCCTTTTAAACCCACTGGGACCCCATTTCCCACTCCCTTTAAACCCACCGGGAGCCCGTTTCCCACTCCCTTTAAACCCACCGGGACCCCGTTTCCCATTTCCTTTAAACACACTGGGACCCCGTTTCCCACTCCCTTTAAACCCACTGGGACCCCATTTCCCACTCCCTTTAAACCCACCGGGAACCCGTTTCCCACTCCCTTCAAACCCACCGGGACCCGATTCCCACTCCCTTCAAACCCACCGGGACCCCGATTCCCACTCCCTTCAAACCCACCGGGACCCCGATTCCCACTCCCTTTAAACCCACAGGGACCCCGTTTCCCACTCCCTTTAAACCCACCGGGACCCCGTTTCCCACTCCCTTTAAACTCACAGGGACCCCGTTTCCCACTCACTTCAAACCCACCGGGACCCCGTTTCCCACTCCCTTCAATCGGACCGGGACCCCGTTTCCCAATCCCTTCAAACCCACCGGGATCCCGTTTCCCACTCCCTTCAAACCCACCGGGACCCCGTTTCCCACTCCCTTTAAACCCACCAGGACCCTGTTTCCCACTCCCTTTAAACCCACCAGGACCCCATTTCCAACTCCCTTCAAACCAACCAGGACCCCATTTCCCACTCCCTTTCAACCCACCAGGACCCCATTTCCCACTCCCTTCAAACCCACCAGGACCCCATTTCCCATTCCCTTTAAACCCACCAGGACCCTGTTTCCCACTCCCTTTAAACCCACCGGGACCCCGTTTCCCACTCCCTTCAAACCCACCGGGATCCCGTTTCCCACTCCGTTCAAACCCACCGGGACCCCATTTCCCACTCCCTTCAAACAAACCGGGACCCCATTTCCCACTCCCTTCAAACCCACCGGCACCCCGTTTCCCACTCCCTTTAAACCCACCAGGACCCAGTTTCCCACTCCCTTCAAACCCACCGGGACCCCGTTTCCCACTCCCTTTAAATGCACTGGGACCCCGTTTCCCACTGACTTTAAACCCACCTGAACCCCATTTCCCACTCCCTTTAAACCCATGTGACCTCGTGTCCTGCTCCCTTTAAACTCACCGGGACCCCATTTTGCTCTCCCTTTAACCACATCAGGGAACCCCTTTCCTGCTCCATTTAAACCCCCTGAGACCCCGTTTCCCACTCCCTTCAAACGCACTGGGGACCCCGTTTCACACTCCCTTTAAACCCACTGGGATCCCGTTTCCCACTCCCTTCAAACCCACTGGGACCCCGTTTCCAACTCCCTTTAAACCCACTGGGACCCCGTTTCCCACTCCCTTTAAACGCACCGGGACCCCGTTTCCCAGTCCCTTTAAACGCACTGGGACCCCGTTTCCTAGTCCCTTTAAACGCACTGGGACCCCGTTTCCCACTCCCTTCAATCCCACCAGGACCCCGTTTCCCACTCCCTTTAAACCCACCGGGACCCAATTTCCCAATCCCTTCAAACCCACCGGGACCCCGTTTCCCATTTACTTTAAACACACTGGGACCCCGTTTCCCACTCCCTTTAAACCCACTGGGACCCCATTTCCCACTCCCTTTAAACCCACCGGGACCCCGTTTCCCACTCCCTTCAATCCCACCAGGGCCCCGTTTCCCACTCACTTTAAACCCACCGGGACCCCGTTTCCCAGTCCCTTTAAACGCACCAGGACCCCGTTTCCCACTCCCTTCAAACCCACCGGGACCCCGTTTCCCAGTCCCTTTAAACGCACCAGGACTCCGTTTGCCACTCCCTTCAAACCCACCGGGACCCCGTTTCCCACTCCCTTTAAACCCACCGGGACCCCGTTTCCCACTCCCTCCAAACCCACCGGGACCCCGTTTCCCACTCCCTTCAAACCCACCGGGACCCCGTTTCCCACTCCCTTCAAACCCACTGGGACCCCGATTCCCACTCCCTTCAAACCCACCGGGACCCCATTTCCCACTCCCTTCAAACCCACCGGGACCCCATTTCCCAATCCCTTCAAACCCACCGGGACCCCGTTTCCCACTCCCTTTAAACCCACCGGGACCCCGTTTCCCACTCCTTTTAAACCCACTGGGACCCCATTTCCCACTCCCTTTAAACCCACCGGGAGCCCGTTTCCCACTCCCTTTAAACCCACCGGGACCCCGTTTCCCATTTCCTTTAAACACACTGGGACCCCCGTTTCCCACTCCCTTTAAACCCACTGGGACCCCATTTCCCACTCCCTTTAAACCCACCGGGAACCCGTTTCCCACTCCCTTCAAACCCACCGGGACCCCGATTCCCACTCCCTTCAAACCCACCGGGACCCCGATTCCCACTCCCTTCAAACCCACCGGGACCCCGATTCCCACTCCCTTTAAACCCACAGGGACCCCGTTTCCCACTCCCTTTAAACCCACCGGGACCCCGTTTCCCACTCCCTTTAAACTCACAGGGACCCCGTTTCCCACTCACTTCAAACCCACCGGGACCCCGTTTCCCACTCCCTTCAATCGGACCGGGACCCCGTTTCCCAATCCCTTCAAACCCATCGGGATCCCGTTTCCCACTCCCTTCAAACCCACCGGGACCCCGTTTCCCACTCCCTTTAAACCCACCAGGACCCTGTTTCCCACTCCCTTTAAACCCACCAGGACCCCATTTCCAACTCCCTTCAAACCAACCAGGACCCCATTTCCCACTCCCTTTCAACCCACCAGGACCCCATTTCCCACTCCCTTCAAACCCACCAGGACCCCATTTCCCATTCCCTTTAAACCCACCAGGACCCTGTTTCCCACTCCCTTTAAACCCACCGGGACCCCGTTTCCCACTCCCATTCAACCCACCAGGACCCCATTTCCCACTCCCTTCAAACCCACCGGGACCCCGTTTCCCACTCCCTTCAAACCCACCGGGACCCCGTTTCCCACTCCCTTTAAACCCACAGGGACCCCGTTTCCCACTCCCTTTAAAACCACCGGGATCCCGTTTCCCACTCCGTTCAAACCCACCGGGACCCCATTTCCCACTCCCTTCAAACAAACCGGGACCCCATTTCCCACTCCCTTCAAACCCACCGGGACCCCGTTTCCCTCTCCCTTCAAACCCACCAGGACCCCGATTCCCACTACCTTCAAACACACCGGGACCCCATTTCCCACTCCCTTCAAATCCACCGGGACCCCATTTCCCAATCCCTTCAAACCCACTGGGACCCCATTTCCCACTCCCTTTAAACCCACCGGGACCACGTTTCCCACTCCCTTTAAACCCACCGGGACCCCGTTTCCCATTTCCTTTAAACACCCTGGGACCCCGTTTCCCACTCCCTTTAAACCCACTGGGACCCCATTTCCCACTCCCTTCAAACCCACCGGGACCCCGTTTCCCACTCCCTTCAAACCCACCGGGACCCCGTTTCCCACTCCCTTCAAACCCACCGGGACCCCGTTTCCCAGTCCCTTTAAACGCACCAGGACTCCGTTTCCCAATCCCTTCAAACCCACCGGGACCCCCGTTTCCCACTCCCTTTAAACCCACCGGGACCCCGTTTCCCACTCCCTTCAAACCCACCGGGACCCCGTTTCCCACTCCCTTCAAACCCACCGGGACCCCATTTCCCACTCCCTTCAAACCCACCGGGACCCCATTTCCCAATCCCTTCAAACCCACCGGGACCCCGTTTCCCACTCCCTTTAAACCCACCGGGACCCCGTTTCCCACTCCTTTTAAACCCACGGGGACCCCATTTCCCACTCCCTTTAAACCCACCGGGACCCCATTTCCCACTCCCTTCAAACCCACCGGGACCCCGTTTCCCACTCCCTTCAAACCCACCGGGACCCCGTTTCCCACTCCCTTCAAACCCACCGGGACACCGTTTCCCATTTCCTTTAAACACACTGGGACCCCGTTTCCCACTCCCTTTAAACCCACTGGGACCCCATTTCCCACTCCCTTTAAACCCACCGGGACCCCATTTCCCAATCCCTTCAATCCCACGTGGGCCCCGTTTCCCACTCACTTTAAACCCACCGGGACCCCGTTTCCCACTCCCTTCAAACCCACCGGGACCCCGATTCCCACTCCCTTCAAACCCACCGGGACCCCATTTCCCACTCCCTTCAAACCCACCGGGAACCCATTTCCCAATCCCTTCAAACCCACCGGGACCCCGTTTCCCACTCCCTTTAAACCCACCGGGACCCCGTTTCCCACTCCTTTTAAACCCACTGGGACCCCATTTCCCACTCCCTTTAAACCCACCGGGAGCCCGTTTCCCACTCCCTTTAAACCCACCGGGACCCCGTTTCCCATTTCCTTTAAACACACTGGGACCCCGTTTCCCACTCCCTTTAAACCCACTGGGAACCCATTTCCCACTCCCTTTAAAACCACCGGGACCCCGTTTCCCACTCCCTTCAATCCCACCAGGGCCCCGTTTCCCACTCACTTTAAACCCACCGGGACCCCGTTTTCCAGTCCCTTTAAACGCACCAGGACCCCGTTTCCCACTCCCTTCAAACCCACCGGGACCCCGTTTCCCAGTCCCTTTAAACGCACCAGGACTCCGTTTCCCACTCCCTTCAAACCCACCGGGACCCCGATTCCCACTCCCTTTAAACCCACCGGGACCCCGTTTCCCACTCCCTTCAAACCCACCGGGACCCCGTTTCCCACTCCCTTCAAACCCACCGGGACCCCGATTCCCACTCCCTTCAAACCCACCGGGACCCCGATTCCCACTCCCTTTAAACCCACAGGGACCCCGTTTCCCACTCCCTTTAACCCCACCGGGACCCCGTTTCCCACTCCCTTTAAACTCACAGGGACCCCGTTTCCCACTCACTTCAAACCCACCGGGACCCCGTTTCCCACTCCCTTCAATCGGACCGGGACCCCGTTTCCCAATCCCTTCAAACCCATCGGGATCCCGTTTCCCACTCCCTTCAAACCCACCGGGACCCCGTTTCCCACTCCCTTTAAACCCACCAGGACCCTGTTTCCCACTCCCTTTAAACCCACCAGGACCCCATTTCCAACTCCCTTCAAACCAACCAGGACCCCATTTCCCACTCCCTTTCAACCCACCAGGACCCCATTTCCCACTCCCTTCAAACCCACCAGGACCCCATTTCCCATTCCCTTTAAACCCACCAGGACCCTGTTTCCCACTCCCTTTAAACCCACCGGGACCCCGTTTCCCACTCCCATTCAACCCACCAGGACCCCATTTCCCACTCCCTTCAAACCCACCGGGACCCCGTTTCCCACTCCCTTCAAACCCACCGGGACCCCGTTTCCCACTCCCTTTAAACCCACAGGGACCCCGTTTCCCACTCCCTTTAAAACCACCGGGATCCCGTTTCCCACTCCGTTCAAACCCACCGGGACCCCATTTCCCACTCCCTTCAAACAAACCGGGACCCCATTTCCCACTCCCTTCAAACCCACCGGGACCCCGTTTCCCTCTCCCTTCAAACCCACCAGGACCCCGATTCCCACTACCTTCAAACACACCGGGACCCCATTTCCCACTCCCTTCAAATCCACCGGGACCCCATTTCCCAATCCCTTCAAACCCACTGGGACCCCATTTCCCACTCCCTTTAAACCCACCGGGACCACGTTTCCCACTCCCTTTAAACCCACCGGGACCCCGTTTCCCATTTCCTTTAAACACCCTGGGACCCCGTTTCCCACTCCCTTTAAACCCACTGGGACCCCATTTCCCACTCCCTTCAAACCCACCGGGACCCCGTTTCCCACTCCCTTCAAACCCACCGGGACCCCGTTTCCCACTCCCTTCAAACCCACCGGGACCCCGTTTCCCAGTCCCTTTAAACGCACCAGGACTCCGTTTCCCAATCCCTTCAAACCCACCGGGACCCCGTTTCCCACTCCCTTTAAACCCACCGGGACCCCGTTTCCCACTCCCTTCAAACCCACCGGGACCCCGTTTCCCACTCCCTTCAAACCCACCGGGACCCCATTTCCCACTCCCTTCAAACCCACCGGGACCCCATTTCCCAATCCCTTCAAACCCACCGGGACCCCGTTTCCCACTCCCTTTAAACCCACCGGGACCCCGTTTCCCACTCCTTTTAAACCCACGGGGACCCCATTTCCCACTCCCTTTAAACCCACCGGGACCCCATTTCCCACTCCCTTCAAACCCACCGGGACCCCGTTTCCCACTCCCTTCAAACCCACCGGGACCCCGTTTCCCACTCCCTTCAAACCCACCGGGACACCGTTTCCCATTTCCTTTAAACACACTGGGACCCCGTTTCCCACTCCCTTTAAACCCACTGGGACCCCATTTCCCACTCCCTTTAAACCCACCGGGACCCCATTTCCCAATCCCTTCAATCCCACGTGGGCCCCGTTTCCCACTCACTTTAAACCCACCGGGACCCCGTTTCCCACTCCCTTCAAACCCACCGGGACCCCGATTCCCACTCCCTTCAAACCCACCGGGACCCCATTTCCCACTCCCTTCAAACCCACCGGGAACCCATTTCCCAATCCCTTCAAACCCACCGGGACCCCGTTTCCCACTCCCTTTAAACCCACCGGGACCCCGTTTCCCACTCCTTTTAAACCCACTGGGACCCCATTTCCCACTCCCTTTAAACCCACCGGGAGCCCGTTTCCCACTCCCTTTAAACCCACCGGGACCCCGTTTCCCATTTCCTTTAAACACACTGGGACCCCGTTTCCCACTCCCTTTAAACCCACTGGGAACCCATTTCCCACTCCCTTTAAAACCACCGGGACCCCGTTTCCCACTCCCTTCAATCCCACCAGGGCCCCGTTTCCCACTCACTTTAAACCCACCGGGACCCCGTTTTCCAGTCCCTTTAAACGCACCAGGACCCCGTTTCCCACTCCCTTCAAACCCACCGGGACCCCGTTTCCCAGTCCCTTTAAACGCACCAGGACTCCGTTTCCCACTCCCTTCAAACCCACCGGGACCCCGATTCCCACTCCCTTTAAACCCACCGGGACCCCGTTTCCCACTCCCTTCAAACCCACCGGGACCCCGTTTCCCACTCCCTTCAAACCCACCGGGACCCCATTTCCCACTCCCTTCAAACCCACCGGGACCCAATTTCCCAATCCCTTCAAACCCACCGGGACCCCGTTTCCCACTCCCTTTAAACCCACCGGGACCCCGTTTCCCACTCCTTTTAAACCCACTGGGACCCCATTTCCCACTCCCTTTAAACCCACCGGGAGCCCGTTTCCCACTCCCTTTAAACCCACCGGGACCCCGTATCCCATTTCCTTTAAACACACTGGGACCCCCGTTTCCCACTCCCTTTAAACCCACTGGGACCCCATTTCCCACTCCCTTTAAACCCACCGGGACCCCGTTTCCCACTCCCTTCAATCCCACCAGGGCCCCGTTTCTCACTCACTTTAAACCCACCGGGACCCCGTTTCCCACTCCCTTCAAACCCACCGGGACCACGATTCCCACTCCCTTCAAACCCACCGGGACCCCATTTCCCACTCCCTTCAAATCCACCGGGACCCCATTTCCCAATCCCTTCAAACCCACTGGGACCCCATTTCCCACTCCCTTTAAACCCACCGGGACCCCGTTTCCCACTCCCTTTAAACCCACCGGGACCCCGTTTCCCATTTCCTTTAAACACACTGGGACCCCGTTTCCCACTCCCTTTAAACCCACTGGGACCCCATTTCCCACTCCCTTCAAACCCACCGGGACCCCGTTTCCCACTCCCTTCAAACCCACCGGGACCCCGTTTCCCACTCCCTTCAAACCCACCGGGACCCCGTTTCCCACTCCCTTTAAACCCACCGGGACCCCGTTTCCCACTCCCTTTCAACCCACCGGGACCCCGTTTCCCACTCCCTTCAAACCCACCGGGACCCCGTTTCCCACTCCCTTCAAACCCACCAGGACCCCGTTTCCCACTCCCTTTAAACCCACCGGGACCCCGTTTCCCACTCCCTTTCAACCCACCGGGACCCCGTTTCCCACTCCCTTTAAACCCACCGGGACCCCATTTCCCACTCCCTTCAAATCCACCGGGACCCCATTTCCCAATCCCTTCAAACCCACTGGGACCCCATTTCCCACTCCCTTTAAACCCACCGGGACCCCGTTTCCCACTCCCTTTAAACCCACCGGGACCCCGTTTCCCATTTCCTTTAAACACACTGGGACCCCGTTTCCCACTCCCTTTAAACCCACTGGGACCCCATTTCCCACTCCCTTCAAACCCACCGGGACCCCGTTTCCCACTCCCTTCAAACCCACCGGGACCCCGTTTCCCACTCCCTTCAAACCCACCGGGACCCCCGTTTCCCACTCCCTTTAAACCCACCGGGACCCCGTTTCCCACTCCCTTTCAACCCACCGGGACCCCGTTTCCCACTCCCTTCAAACCCACCGGGACCCCGTTTCCCACTCCCTTCAAACCCACCAGGACCCCGTTTCCCACTCCCTTTAAACCCACCGGGACCCCGTTTCCCACTCCCTTTCAACCCACCGGGACCCCGTTTCCCACTCCCTTTAAACCCACCGGGACCCCGTTTCCCACTCCTTTTAAACCCTCTGGGACCCAATTTCCCACTCCCTTTAAACCCACCGGGACCCCATTTCCCACTCCCTTCAAACCCACCGGGACCCCGTTTCCCACTCCCTTCAAACCCACCGGGACCCCGTTTCCCAGTCCTTTTAAACCCACTGGGACCCCATTTCCCACTCCCTTTAAACCCACCGGGACCCCGTTTCCCAGTCCTTTTAAACCCACTGGGACCCCATTTCCCACTCCCTTTAAACCCACCGGGAGCCCGTTTCCCACTCCCTTTAAACCCACCGGGACCACGTTTCCCATTTCCTTTAAACACACTGGGACCCCGTTTCCCACTCCCTTTAAACCCACTGGGACCCCATTTCCCACTCCCTTTAAACCCACCGGGACCCCGTTTCCCACTCCCTTCAAACCCAGCGGGACCCCGATTCCCACTCCCTTCAAACCCACCGGGACCCCGATTCCCACTCCCTTCAAACCCACCGGGACCCCGATTCCCACTCCCTTTAAACCCACAGGGACCCCGTTTCCCACTCCCTTTAAACCCACCGGGACCCCGTTTCCCACTCTCTTTAAACTCACAGGGACCCCGTTTCCCACTCACTTCAAACCCACCGGGACCCCGTTTCCCACTCCCTTCAATCCGACCGGGACCCCGATTCCCAATCCCTTCAAACCCACCGGGATCCCGTTTCCCACTCCCTTCAAACCCACCGGGACCCCGTTTCCCACTCCCTTTAAACCCACCAGGACCCTGTTTCCCACTCCCTTTCAACCCACCAGGACCCCATTTCCCACTCCCTTCAAACCCACCGGGACCCCGTTTCCCACTCCCTTCAAACCCACAGGGACCCCGTTTCCCACTCCCTTCAATCCGACCGGGACCCCGATTCCCACTCCCTTTAAACCCACTGGGACCCCCGTTTCCCACTCCCTTTCAACCCACCAGGACCCCATTTCCCACTCCCTTCAAATCCACCGGGACCCCGTTTCCCACTCCCTTTAAACCCACAGGGACCCCGTTTCCCACTCCCTTTAAACCCACCGGGATCCCGTTTCCCACTCCCTTTAAACCCACCAGGACCCAGTTTCCCACTCCCTTCAAACCCACCGGGACCCCGTTTCCCACTCCCTTTAAATGCACTGGGACCCCGTTTCCCACTGACTTTAAACCCACCTGAACCCCATTTCCCACTCCCTTTAAACCCATGTGACCTCGTGTCCTGCTCCCTTTAAACTCACCGGGACCCCATTTTGCTCTCCCTTTAACCACATCAGGGAACCCCTTTCCTGCTCCATTTAAACCCCCTGAGACCCCGTTTCCCACTCCCTTCAAACGCACTGGGGACCCCGTTTCACACTCCCTTTAAACCCACTGGGATCCCGTTTCCCACTCCCTTCAAACCCACTGGGACCCCCGTTTCCAACTCCCTTTAAACCCACTGGGACCCCGTTTCCCACTCCCTTTAAACGCACCGGGACCCCGTTTCCCAGTCCCTTTAAACGCACTGGGACCCCGTTTCCTAGTCCCTTTAAACGCACTGGGACCCCGTTTCCCACTCCCTTCAATCCCACCAGGACCCCGTTTCCCACTCCCTTTAAACCCACCGGGACCCAATTTCCCAATCCCTTCAAACCCACCGGGACCCCGTTTCCCATTTACTTTAAACACACTGGGACCCCGTTTCCCACTCCCTTTAAACCCACTGGGACCCCATTTCCCACTCCCTTTAAACCCACCGGGACCCCGTTTCCCACTCCCTTTCAACCCACCGGGACCCCGTTTCCCACTCCCTTTAAACCCACCGGGACCCCGTTTCCCACTCCTTTTAAACCCTCTGGGACCCAATTTCCCACTCCCTTTAAACCCACCGGGACCCCATTTCCCACTCCCTTCAAACCCACCGGGACCCCGTTTCCCACTCCCTTCAAACCCACCGGGACCCCGTTTCCCAGTCCTTTTAAACCCACTGGGACCCCATTTCCCACTCCCTTTAAACCCACCGGGACCCCGTTTCCCAGTCCTTTTAAACCCACTGGGACCCCATTTCCCACTCCCTTTAAACCCACCGGGAGCCCGTTTCCCACTCCCTTTAAACCCACCGGGACCACGTTTCCCATTTCCTTTAAACACACTGGGACCCCGTTTCCCACTCCCTTTAAACCCACTGGGACCCCATTTCCCACTCCCTTTAAACCCACCGGGACCCCGTTTCCCACTCCCTTCAAACCCAGCGGGACCCCGATTCCCACTCCCTTCAAACCCACCGGGACCCCGATTCCCACTCCCTTCAAACCCACCGGGACCCCGATTCCCACTCCCTTTAAACCCACAGGGACCCCGTTTCCCACTCCCTTTAAACCCACCGGGACCCCGTTTCCCACTCTCTTTAAACTCACAGGGACCCCGTTTCCCACTCACTTCAAACCCACCGGGACCCCGTTTCCCACTCCCTTCAATCCGACCGGGACCCCGATTCCCAATCCCTTCAAACCCACCGGGATCCCGTTTCCCACTCCCTTCAAACCCACCGGGACCCCGTTTCCCACTCCCTTTAAACCCACCAGGACCCTGTTTCCCACTCCCTTTCAACCCACCAGGACCCCATTTCCCACTCCCTTCAAACCCACCGGGACCCCGTTTCCCACTCCCTTCAAACCCACAGGGACCCCGTTTCCCACTCCCTTCAATCCGACCGGGACCCCGATTCCCACTCCCTTTAAACCCACTGGGACCCCGTTTCCCACTCCCTTTCAACCCACCAGGACCCCATTTCCCACTCCCTTCAAATCCACCGGGACCCCGTTTCCCACTCCCTTTAAACCCACAGGGACCCCGTTTCCCACTCCCTTTAAACCCACCGGGATCCCGTTTCCCACTCCCTTTAAACCCACCAGGACCCAGTTTCCCACTCCCTTCAAACCCACCGGGACCCCGTTTCCCACTCCCTTTAAATGCACTGGGACCCCGTTTCCCACTGACTTTAAACCCACCTGAACCCCATTTCCCACTCCCTTTAAACCCATGTGACCTCGTGTCCTGCTCCCTTTAAACTCACCGGGACCCCATTTTGCTCTCCCTTTAACCACATCAGGGAACCCCTTTCCTGCTCCATTTAAACCCCCTGAGACCCCGTTTCCCACTCCCTTCAAACGCACTGGGGACCCCGTTTCACACTCCCTTTAAACCCACTGGGATCCCGTTTCCCACTCCCTTCAAACCCACTGGGACCCCCGTTTCCAACTCCCTTTAAACCCACTGGGACCCCGTTTCCCACTCCCTTTAAACGCACCGGGACCCCGTTTCCCAGTCCCTTTAAACGCACTGGGACCCCGTTTCCTAGTCCCTTTAAACGCACTGGGACCCCGTTTCCCACTCCCTTCAATCCCACCAGGACCCCGTTTCCCACTCCCTTTAAACCCACCGGGACCCAATTTCCCAATCCCTTCAAACCCACCGGGACCCCGTTTCCCATTTACTTTAAACACACTGGGACCCCGTTTCCCACTCCCTTTAAACCCACTGGGACCCCATTTCCCACTCCCTTTAAACCCACCGGGACCCCGTTTCCCACTCCCTTCAATCCCACCAGGGCCCCGTTTCCCACTCCCTTTAAACCCACCGGGACCACGTTTCCCATTTCCTTTAAACACACTGGGACCCCGTTTCCCACTCCCTTTAAACCCACTGGGACCCCATTTCCCACTCCCTTTAAACCCACCGGGACCCCGTTTCCCACTCCCTTCAAACCCAGCGGGACCCCGATTCCCACTCCCTTCAAACCCACCGGGACCCCGATTCCCACTCCCTTCAAACCCACCGGGACCCCGATTCCCACTCCCTTTAAACCCACAGGGACCCCGTTTCCCACTCCCTTTAAACCCACCGGGACCCCGTTTCCCACTCCCTTTAAACTCACAGGGACCCCGTTTCCCACTCACTTCAAACCCACCGGGACCCCGTTTCCCACTCCCTTCAATCCGACCGGGACCCCGATTCCCAATCCCTTCAAACCCACCGGGATCCCGTTTCCCACTCCCTTCAAACCCACCGGGACCCCGTTTCCCACTCCCTTTAAACCCACCAGGACCCTGTTTCCCACTCCCTTTCAACCCACCAGGACCCCATTTCCCACTCCCTTCAAACCCACCGGGACCCCGTTTCCCACTCCCTTCAAACCCACAGGGACCCCGTTTCCCACTCCCTTTAAACCAACCGGGATCCCGTTTCCCACTCCCTTTAAACCCACTGGGACCCCGTTTCCCACTCCCTTTCAACCCACCAGGACCCCATTTCCCACTCCCTTCAAACCCACCGGGACCCCGTTTCCCACTCCCTTCAAATCCACCGGGACCCCGTTTCCCACTCCCTTTAAACCCACAGGGACCCCGTTTCCCACTCCCTTTAAACCCACCGGGATCCCGTTTCCCACTCCCTTTAAACCCACCAGGACCCAGTTTCCCACTCCCTTCAAACCCACCGGGACCCCGTTTCCCACTCCCTTTAAATGCACTGGGACCCCGTTTCCCACTGACTTTAAACCCACCTGAACCCCATTTCCCACTCCCTTTAAACCCATGTGACCTCGTGTCCTGCTCCCTTTAAACTCACCGGGACCCCATTTTGCTCTCCCTTTAACCACATCAGGGAACCCCTTTCCTGCTCCATTTAAACCCCCTGAGACCCCGTTTCCCACTCCCTTCAAACGCACTGGGGACCCCGTTTCACACTCCCTTTAAACCCACTGGGATCCCGTTTCCCACTCCCTTCAAACCCACTGGGACCCCGTTTCCAACTCCCTTTAAACCCACTGGGACCCCGTTTCCCACTCCCTTTAAACGCACCGGGACCCCGTTTCCCAGTCCCTTTAAACGCACTGGGACCCCGTTTCCTAGTCCCTTTAAACGCACTGGGACCCCGTTTCCCACTCCCTTCAATCCCACCAGGACCCCGTTTCCCACTCCCTTTAAACCCACCGGGACCCAATTTCCCAATCCCTTCAAACCCACCGGGACCCCGTTTCCCATTTACTTTAAACACACTGGGACCCCGTTTCCCACTCCCTTTAAACCCACTGGGACCCCATTTCCCACTCCCTTTAAACCCACCGGGACCCCGTTTCCCACTCCCTTCAATCCCACCAGGGCCCCGTTTCCCACTCACTTTAAACCCACCGGGACCCCGTTTCCCAGTCCCTTTAAACGCACCAGGACCCCGTTTCCCACTCCCTTCAAACCCACCGGGACCCCGTTTCCCAGTCCCTTTAAACGCACCAGGACTCCGTTTGCCACTCCCTTCAAACCCACCGGGACCCCGTTTCCCACTCCCTTTAAACCCACCGGGACCCCGTTTCCCACTCCCTTCAAACCCACCGGGACCCCGTTTCCCACTCCCTTCAAACCCACCGGGACCCCGTTTCCCACTCCCTTCAAACCCACCGGGACCCCGATTCCCACTCCCTTCAAACCCACCGGGACCCCATTTCCCACTCCCTTCAAACCCACCGGGACCCCATTTCCCAATCCCTTCAAACCCACCGGGACCCCGTTTCCCACTCCCTTTAAACCCACCGGGACCCCGTTTCCCACTCCTTTTAAACCCACTGGGACCCCATTTCCCACTCCCTTTAAACCCACCGGGAGCCCGTTTCCCACTCCCTTTAAACCCACCGGGACCCCGTTTCCCATTTCCTTTAAACACACTGGGACCCCGTTTCCCACTCCCTTTAAACCCACTGGGACCCCATTTCCCACTCCCTTTAAACCCACCGGGAACCCGTTTCCCACTCCCTTCAAACCCACCGGGACCCCGATTCCCACTCCCTTCAAACCCACCGGGACCCCGATTCCCACTCCCTTCAAACCCACCGGGACCCCGATTCCCACTCCCTTTAAACCCACAGGGACCCCGTTTCCCACTCCCTTTAAACCCACCGGGACCCCGTTTCCCACTCCCTTTAAACTCACAGGGACCCCGTTTCCCACTCACTTCAAACCCACCGGGACCCCCGTTTCCCACTCCCTTCAATCGGACCGGGACCCCGTTTCCCAATCCCTTCAAACCCACCGGGATCCCGTTTCCCACTCCCTTCAAACCCTTCGGGACCCCGTTTCCCACTCCCTTTAAACCCACCAGGACCCTGTTTCCCACTCCCTTTAAACCCACCAGGACCCCATTTCCAACTCCCTTCAAACCAACCAGGACCCCATTTCCCACTCCCTTTCAACCCACCAGGACCCCATTTCCCACTCCCTTCAAACCCACCAGGACCCCATTTCCCATTCCCTTTAAACCCACCAGGACCCTGTTTCCCACTCCCTTTAAACCCACCGGGACCCCGTTTCCCACTCCCTTTCAACCCACCAGGACCCCATTTCCCACTCCCTTCAAACCCACCGGGACCCCGTTTCCCACTCCCTTCAAACCCACCGGGACCCCGTTTCCCACTCCCTTTAAACCCACAGGGACCCCGTTTCCCACTCCCTTTAAAACCACCGGGATCCCGTTTCCCACTCCCTTTAAACCCACCAGGACCCAGTTTCCCACTCCCTTCAAACCCACCGGGACCCCGTTTCCCACTCCCTTTAAATGCACTGGGACCCCGTTTCCCACTGACTTTAAACCCACCTGAACCCCATTTCCCACTCCCTTTAAACCCATGTGACCTCGTGTCCTGCTCCCTTTAAACTCACCGGGACTCCATTTTGCTCTCCCTTTAACCACATCAGGGAACCCCTTTCCTGCTCCATTTAAACCCCCTGAGACCCCGTTTCCCACTACCTTCAAACCCACTGGGGACCCCGTTTCACACTCCCTTTAAACCCACTGGGATCCCGTTTCCCACTCCCTTCAAACCCACTGGGACCCCGTTTCCCACTCCCTTTAAACCCACTGGGACCCCGTTTCCCACTCCCTTTAAACCCACTGGGACCCCGTTTCCCACTCCCTTTAAACGCACCGGGACCCCGTTTCCCAGTCCCTTTAAACGCACTGGGACCCCGTTTCCTAGTCCCCTTAAACGCACTGGGACCCGGTTTCCCACTCCCTTCAATCCCACCAGGACCCCGTTTCCCACTCCCTTCAAACACACCGGGACCCCGTTTCCCACTCCCTTCAAACCCACCGGGACCCCGTTTCCCACTCCCTTTAAACCCACTGGGACCCCGTTTCCCACTCCCTTCAAACCCACCGGGACCCCGTTTCCCACTCCCTTCAAACCCACCGGGACCCCGATTCCCACTGCCTTCAAACCCACCGGGACCCCCATTTCCCACTCCCTTCAAACCCACCGGGACCCCATTTCCCAATCCCTTCAAACCCACCGGGACCCCGTTTCCCACTCCCTTTAAACCCACCGGGACCCCGTTTCCCACTCCTTTTAAACCCACTGGGACCCCATTTCCCACTCCCTTTAAACCCACCGGGAGCCCGTTTCCCACTCCCTTTAAACCCACCGGGACCCCGTTTCCCATTTCCTTTAAACACACTGGGACCCCGTTTCCCACTCCCTTTAAACCCACTGGGACCCCATTTCCCACTCCCTTTAAACCCACCGGGAACCCGTTTCCCACTCCCTTCAAACCCACCGGGACCCCGATTCCCACTCCCTTCAAACCCACCGGGACCCCGATTCCCACTCCCTTCAAACCCACCGGGACCCCGATTCCCACTCCCTTTAAACCCACAGGGACCCCGTTTCCCACTCCCTTTAAACCCACCGGGACCCCGTTTCCCACTCCCTTTAAACTCACAGGGACCCCGTTTCCCACTCACTTCAAACCCACCGGGACCCCGTTTCCCACTCCCTTCAATCGGACCGGGACCCCGTTTCCCAATCCCTTCAAACCCACCGGGATCCCGATTCCCACTCCCTTCAAACCCTTCGGGACCCCGTTTCCCACTCCCTTTAAACCCACCAGGACCCTGTTTCCCACTCCCTTTAAACCCACCAGGACCCCATTTCCAACTCCCTTCAAACCAACCAGGACCCCATTTCCCACTCCCTTTCAACCCACCAGGACCCCATTTCCCACTCCCTTCAAACCCACCAGGACCCCATTTCCCATTCCCTTTAAACCCACCAGGACCCTGTTTCCCACTCCCTTTAAACCCACCGGGACCCCGTTTCCCACTCCCTTTCAACCCACCAGGACCCCATTTCCCACTCCCTTCAAACCCACCGGGACCCCGTTTCCCACTCCCTTCAAACCCACCGGGACCCCGTTTCCCACTCCCTTTAAACCCACAGGGACCCCGTTTCCCACTCCCTTTAAAACCACCGGGATCCCGTTTCCCACTCCCTTTAAACCCACCAGGACCCAGTTTCCCACTCCCTTCAAACCCACCGGGACCCCGTTTCCCACTCCCTTTAAATGCACTGGGACCCCGTTTCCCACTGACTTTAAACCCACCTGAACCCCGTTTCCCACTCCTTTTAAACCCTCTGGGACCCAATTTCCCACTCCCTTTAAACCCACCGGGACCCCATTTCCCACTCCCTTCAAACCCACCGGGACCCCGTTTCCCACTCCCTTCAAACCCACCGGGACCCCGTTTCCCAGTCCCTTTAAACGCACCAGGACTCCGTTTCCCACTCCCTTCAAACCCACCGGGACCCCGTTTCCCACTCCCTTTAAACCCACCGGGACCCCGTTTCCCACTCCCTTCAAACCCACCGGGACGCCGTTTCCCACTCCCTTCAAACCCACCGGGACCCAATTTCCCAATCCCTTCAAACCCACCGGGACCCCATTTCCCACTCCCTTTAAACCCACCGGGACCCCGTTTCCCAGTCCTTTTAAACCCACTGGGACCCCATTTCCCACTCCCTTTAAACCCACCGGGAGCCCGTTTCCCACTCCCTTTAAACCCACCGGGACCACGTTTCCCATTTCCTTTAAACACACTGGGACCCCGTTTCCCACTCCCTTTAAACCCACTGGGACCCCATTTCCCACTCCCTTTAAACCCACCGGGACCCCGTTTCCCACTCCCTTCAAACCCAGCGGGACCCCGATTCCCACTCCCTTCAAACCCACCGGGACCCCGTTTCCCACTCCCTTCAAACCCACCGGGACCCCGTTTCCCACTCCCTTTAAACCCACAGGGACCCCGTTTCCCACTCCCTTTAAAACCACCGGGATCCCGTTTCCCACTCCCTTTAAACCCACCAGGACCCAGTTTCCCACTCCCTTCAAACCCACCGGGACCCCGTTTCCCACTCCCTTTAAATGCACTGGGACCCCGTTTCCCACTGACTTTAAACCCACCTGAACCCCGTTTCCCACTCCTTTTAAACCCTCTGGGACCCAATTTCCCACTCCCTTTAAACCCACCGGGACCCCATTTCCCACTCCCTTCAAACCCACCGGGACCCCGTTTCCCACTCCCTTCAAACCCACCGGGACCCCGTTTCCCAGTCCCTTTAAACGCACCAGGACTCCGTTTCCCACTCCCTTCAAACCCACCGGGACCCCGTTTCCCACTCCCTTTAAACCCACCGGGACCCCGTTTCCCACTCCCTTCAAACCCACCGGGACGCCGTTTCCCACTCCCTTCAAACCCACCGGGACCCAATTTCCCAATCCCTTCAAACCCACCGGGACCCCATTTCCCACTCCCTTTAAACCCACCGGGACCCCGTTTCCCAGTCCTTTTAAACCCACTGGGACCCCATTTCCCACTCCCTTTAAACCCACCGGGAGCCCGTTTCCCACTCCCTTTAAACCCACCGGGACCACGTTTCCCATTTCCTTTAAACACACTGGGACCCCGTTTCCCACTCCCTTTAAACCCACTGGGACCCCATTTCCCACTCCCTTTAAACCCACCGGGACCCCGTTTCCCACTCCCTTCAAACCCAGCGGGACCCCGATTCCCACTCCCTTCAAACCCACCGGGACCCCGATTCCCACTCCCTTCAAACCCACCGGGACCCCGATTCCCACTCCCTTTAAACCCACAGGGACCCCGTTTCCCACTCCCTTTAAACCCACCGGGACCCCGTTTCCCACTCCCTTTAAACTCACAGGGACCCCGTTTCCCACTCACTTCAAACCCACCGGGACCCCGTTTCCCACTCCCTTCAATCCGACCGGGACCCCGATTCCCAATCCCTTCAAACCCACCGGGATCCCGTTTCCCACTCCCTTCAAACCCACCGGGACCCCGTTTCCCACTCCCTTTAAACCCACCAGGACCCTGTTTCCCACTCCCTTTCAACCCACCAGGACCCCATTTCCCACTCCCTTCAAACCCACCGGGACCCCGTTTCCCACTCCCTTCAAACCCACAGGGACCCCGTTTCCCACTCCCTTTAAACCCACCGGGATCCCGTTTCCCACTCCCTTTAAACCCACTGGGACCCCGTTTCCCACTCCCTTTCAACCCACCAGGACCCCATTTCCCACTCCCTTCAAACCCACCGGGACCCCGTTTCCCACTCCCTTCAAATCCACCGGGACCCCGTTTCCCACTCCCTTTAAACCCACAGGGACCCCGTTTCCCACTCCCTTTAAACCCACCGGGATCCCGTTTCCCACTCCCTTTAAACCCACCAGGACCCAGTTTCCCACTCCCTTCAAACCCACCGGGACCCCGTTTCCCACTCCCTTTAAATGCACTGGGACCCCGTTTCCCACTGACTTTAAACCCACCTGAACCCCATTTCCCACTCCCTTTAAACCCATGTGACCTCGTGTCCTGCTCCCTTTAAACTCACCGGGACCCCATTTTGCTCTCCCTTTAACCACATCAGGGAACCCCTTTCCTGCTCCATTTAAACCCCCTGAGACCCCGTTTCCCACTCCCTTCAAACGCACTGGGGACCCCGTTTCACACTCCCTTTAAACCCACTGGGATCCCGTTTCCCACTCCCTTCAAACCCACTGGGACCCCGTTTCCAACTCCCTTTAAACCCACTGGGACCCCGTTTCCCACTCCCTTTAAACGCACCGGGACCCCGTTTCCCAGTCCCTTTAAACGCACTGGGACCCCGTTTCCTAGTCCCTTTAAACGCACTGGGACCCCGTTTCCCACTCCCTTCAATCCCACCAGGACCCCGTTTCCCACTCCCTTTAAACCCACCGGGACCCAATTTCCCAATCCCTTCAAACCCACCGGGACCCCGTTTCCCATTTACTTTAAACACACTGGGACCCCGTTTCCCACTCCCTTTAAACCCACTGGGACCCCATTTCCCACTCCCTTTAAACCCACCGGGACCCCGTTTCCCACTCCCTTCAATCCCACCAGGGCCCCGTTTCCCAATCCCTTTAAACCCACCGGGAACACGTTTCCCATTTCCTTTAAACACACTGGGACCCCCGTTTCCCACTCCCTTTAAACCCACTGGGACCCCATTTCCCACTCCCTTTAAACCCACCGGGACCCCGTTTCCCACTCCCTTCAAACCCAGCGGGACCCCGATTCCCACTCCCTTCAAACCCACCGGGACCCCGATTCCCACTCCCTTCAAACCCACCGGGACCCCGATTCCCACTCCCTTTAAACCCACAGGGACCCCGTTTCCCACTCCCTTTAAACCCACCGGGACCCCGTTTCCCACTCCCTTTAAACTCACAGGGACCCCGTTTCCCACTCACTTCAAACCCACCGGGACCCCGTTTCCCACTCCCTTCAATCCGACCGGGACCTCGATTCCCAATCCCTTCAAACCCACCGGGATCCCGTTTCCCACTCCCTTCAAACCCACCGGGACCCCGTTTCCCACTCCCTTTAAACCCACCAGGACCCTGTTTCCCACTCCCTTTCAACCCACCAGGACCCCATTTCCCACTCCCTTCAATCCCACCGGGACCCCGTTTCCCACTCCCTTCAAACCCACAGGGACCCCGTTTCCCACTCCCTTTAAACCCACCGGGATCCCGTTTCCCACTCCCTTTAAACCCACTGGGACCCCGTTTCCCACTCCCTTTCAACCCACCAGGACCCCATTTCCCACTCCCTTCAAACCCACCGGGACCCCGTTTCCCACTCCCTTCAAATCCACCGGGACCCCGTTTCCCACTCCCTTTAAACCCACAGGGACCCCGTTTCCCACTCCCTTTAAACCCACCGGGATCCCGTTTCCCACTCCCTTTAAACCCACCAGGACCCAGTTTCCCACTCCCTTCAAACCCACCGGGACCCCGTTTCCCACTCCCTTTAAATGCACTGGGACCCCGTTTCCCACTGACTTTAAACCCACCTGAACCCCATTTCCCACTCCCTTTAAACCCATGTGACCTCGTGTCCTGCTCCCTTTAAACTCACCGGGACCCCATTTTGCTCTCCCTTTAACCACATCAGGGAACCCCTTTCCTGCTCCATTTAAACCCCCTGAGACCCCGTTTCCCACTCCCTTCAAACGCACTGGGGACCCCGTTTCACACTCCCTTTAAACTCACTGGGATCCCGTTTCCCACTCCCTTCAAACCCACTGGGACCCCGTTTCCAACTCCCTTTAAACCCACTGGGACCCCGTTTCCCACTCCCTTTAAACGCACCGGGACCCCGTTTCCCAGTCCCTTTAAACGCACTGGGACCCCGTTTCCTAGTCCCTTTAAACGCACTGGGACCCCGTTTCCCACTCCCTTCAATCCCACCAGGACCCCGTTTCCCACTCCCTTTAAACCCACCGGGACCCAATTTCCCAATCCCTTCAAACCCACCGGGACCCCGTTTCCCATTTACTTTAAACACACTGGGACCCCGTTTCCCACTCCCTTTAAACCCACTGGGACCCCATTTCCCACTCCCTTTAAACCCACCGGGACCCCGTTTCCCACTCCCTTCAATCCCACCAGGGCCCCGTTTCCCACTCACTTTAAACCCACCGGGACCCCGTTTCCCAGTCCCTTTAAACGCACCAGGACCCCGTTTCCCACTCCCTTCAAACCCACCGGGACCCCGTTTCCCAGTCCCTTTAAACGCACCAGGACTCCGTTTGCCACTCCCTTCAAACCCACCGGGACCCCGTTTCCCACTCCCTTTAAACCCACCGGGACCCCGTTTCCCACTCCCTTCAAACCCACCGGGACCCCGTTTCCCACTCCCTTCAAACCCACCGGGACCCCGTTTCCCACTCCCTTCAAACCCACCGGGACCCCGATTCCCACTCCCTTCAAACCCACCGGGACCCCATTTCCCACTCCCTTCAAACCCACCGGGACCCCATTTCCCAATCCCTTCAAACCCACCGGGACCCCGTTTCCCACTCCCTTTAAACCCACCGGGACCCCGTTTCCCACTCCTTTTAAACCCACTGGGACCCCATTTCCCACTCCCTTTAAACCCACCGGGAGCCCGTTTCCCACTCCCTTTAAACCCACCGGGACCCCGTTTCCCATTTCCTTTAAACACACTGGGACCCCGTTTCCCACTCCCTTTAAACCCACTGGGACCCCATTTCCCACTCCCTTTAAACCCACCGGGAACCCGTTTCCCACTCCCTTCAAACCCACCGGGACCCCGATTCCCACTCCCTTCAAACCCACCGGGACCCCGATTCCCACTCCCTTCAAACCCACCGGGACCCCGATTCCCACTCCCTTTAAACCCACAGGGACCCCGTTTCCCACTCCCTTTAAACCCACCGGGACCCCGTTTCCCACTCCCTTTAAACTCACAGGGACCCCGTTTCCCACTCACTTCAAACCCACCGGGACCCCGTTTCCCACTCCCTTCAATCGGACCGGGACCCCGTTTCCCAATCCCTTCAAACCCACCGGGATCCCGTTTCCCACTCCCTTCAAACCCTTCGGGACCCCGTTTCCCACTCCCTTTAAACCCACCAGGACCCTGTTTCCCACTCCCTTTAAACCCACCAGGACCCCATTTCCAACTCCCTTCAAACCAACCAGGACCCCATTTCCCACTCCCTTTCAACCCACCAGGACCCCATTTCCCACTCCCTTCAAACCCACCAGGACCCCATTTCCCATTCCCTTTAAACCCACCAGGACCCTGTTTCCCACTCCCTTTAAACCCACCGGGACCCCGTTTCCCACTCCCTTTCAACCCACCAGGACCCCATTTCCCACTCCCTTCAAACCCACCGGGACCCCGTTTCCCACTCCCTTCAAACCCACCGGGACCCCGTTTCCCACTCCCTTTAAACCCACAGGGACCCCGTTTCCCACTCCCTTTAAAACCACCGGGATCCCGTTTCCCACTCCCTTTAAACCCACCAGGACCCAGTTTCCCACTCCCTTCAAACCCACCGGGACCCCGTTTCCCACTCCCTTTAAATGCACTGGGACCCCGTTTCCCACTGACTTTAAACCCACCTGAACCCCATTTCCCACTCCCTTTAAACCCATGTGACCTCGTGTCCTGCTCCCTTTAAACTCACCGGGACTCCATTTTGCTCTCCCTTTAACCACATCAGGGAACCCCTTTCCTGCTCCATTTAAACCCCCTGAGACCCCGTTTCCCACTACCTTCAAACCCACTGGGGACCCCGTTTCACACTCCCTTTAAACCCACTGGGATCCCGTTTCCCACTCCCTTCAAACCCACCGGGACCCCGTTTCCCACTCCCTTTAAACCCACCGGGACCCCGTTTCCCACTCCTTTTAAACCCTCTGGGACCCAATTTCCCACTCCCTTTAAACCCACCGGGACCCCATTTCCCACTCCCTTCAAACCCACCGGGACCCCGTTTCCCACTCCCTTCAAACCAACCGGGACCCCGTTTCCCAGTCCCTTTAAACGCACCAGGAATCCGTTTCCCACTCCCTTCAAACCCACCGTGACCCCGTTTCCCACTCCCTTTAAACCCACCGGGACCCCGTTTCCCACTCCCTTCAAACCCACCGGGACGCCGTTTCCCACTCCCTTCAAACCCACCGGGACCCAATTTCCCAATCCCTTCAAACCCACCGGGACCCCATTTCCCACTCCCTTTAAACCCACCGGGACCCCGTTTCCCAGTCCTTTTAAACCCACTGGGACCCCATTTCCCACTCCCTTTAAACCCACCGGGAGCCCGTTTCCCACTCCCTTTAAACCCACCGGGATCACGTTTCCCATTTCCTTTAAACACACTGGGACCCCGTTTCCCACTCCCTTTAAACCCACTGGGACCCCATTTCCCACTCCCTTTAAACCCACCGGGACCCCGTTTCCCACTCCCTTCAAACCCAGCGGGACCCCGATTCCCACTCCCTTCAAACCCACCGGGACCCCGATTCCCACTCCCTTCAAACCCACCGGGACCCCGATTCCCACTCCCTTTAAACCCACAGGGACCCCGTTTCCCACTCCCTTTAAACCCACCGGGACCCCGTTTCCCACTCCCTTTAAACTCACAGGGACCCCGTTTCCCACTCACTTCAAACCCACCGGGACCCCGTTTCCCACTCCCTTCAATCCGACCGGGACCCCGATTCCCAATCCCTTCAAACCCACCGGGATCCCGTTTCCCACTCCCTTCAAACCCACCGGGACCCCGTTTCCCACTCCCTTTAAACCCACCAGGACCCTGTTTCCCACTCCCTTTCAACCCACCAGGACCCCATTTCCCACTCCCTTCAAACCCACCGGGACCCCGTTTCCCACTCCCTTCAAACCCACAGGGACCCCGTTTCCCACTCCCTTTAAACCCACCGGGATCCCGTTTCCCACTCCCTTTAAACCCACTGGGACCCCGTTTCCCACTCCCTTTCAACCCACCAGGACCCCATTTCCCACTCCCTTCAAACCCACCGGGACCCCGTTTCCCACTCCCTTCAAACCCACCGGGACCCCGTTTCCCACTCCCTTTAAACCCACAGGGACCCCGTTTCCCACTCCCTTTAAACCCACCGGGATCCCGTTTCCCACTCCCTTTAAACCCACCAGGACCCAGTTTCCCACTCCCTTCAAACCCACCGGGACCCCGTTTCCCACTCCCTTTAAATGCACTGGGACCCCGTTTCCCACTGACTTTAAACCCACCTGAACCCCATTTCCCACTCCCTTTAAACCCATGTGACCTCGTGTCCTGCTCCCTTTAAACTCACCGGGACCCCATTTTGCTCTCCCTTTAACCACATCAGGGAACCCCTTTCCTGCTCCATTTAAACCCCCTGAGACCCCGTTTCCCACTCCCTTCAAACGCACTGGGGACCCCGTTTCACACTCCCTTTAAACCCACTGGGATCCCGTTTCCCACTCCCTTCAAACCCACTGGGACCCCGTTTCCCACTCCCTTTAAACGCACCGGGACCCCGTTTCCCAGTCCCTTTAAACGCACTGGGACCCCGTTTCCTAGTCCCTTTAAACGCACTGGGACCCCGTTTCCCACTCCCTTCAATCCCACCAGGACCCCGTTTCCCACTCCCTTTAAACCCACCGGGACCCAATTTCCCAATCCCTTCAAACCCACCGGGACCCCGTTTCCCATTTACTTTAAACACACTGGGACCCCGTTTCCCACTCCCTTTAAACCCACTGGGACCCCATTTCCCACTCCCTTTAAACCCACCGGGACCCCGTTTCCCACTCCCTTCAATCCCACCAGGGCCCCGTTTCCCACTCACTTTAAACCCACCGGGACCCCGTTTCCCAGTCCCTTTAAACGCACCAGGACCCCGTTTCCCACTCCCTTCAAACCCACCGGGACCCCGTTTCCCAGTCCCTTTAAACGCACCAGGACTCCGTTTGCCACTCCCTTCAAACCCACCGGGACCCCGTTTCCCACTCCCTTTAAACCCACCGGGACCCCGTTTCCCACTCCCTTCAAACCCACCGGGACCCCGTTTCCCACTCCCTTCAAACCCACCGGGACCCCGTTTCCCACTCCCTTCAAACCCACCGGGACCCCGATTCCCACTCCCTTCAAACCCACCGGGACCCCATTTCCCACTCCCTTCAAACCCACCGGGACCCCATTTCCCAATCCCTTCAAACCCACCGGGACCCCGTTTCCCACTCCCTTTAAACCCACCGGGACCCCGTTTCCCACTCCTTTTAAACCCACTGGGACCCAATTTCCCACTCCCTTTAAACCCACCGGGAGCCCGTTTCCCACTCCCTTTAAACCCACCGGGACCCCGTTTCACATTTCCTTTAAACACACTGGGACCCCGTTTCCCACTCCCTTTAAACCCACTGGGACCCCATTTCCCACTCCCTTTAAACCCACCGGGAACCCGTTTCCCACTCCCTTCAAACCCACCGGGACCCCGATTCCCACTCCCTTCAAACCCACCGGGACCCCGATTCCCACTCCCTTCAAACCCACCGGGACCCCGATTCCCACTCCCTTTAAACCCACAGGGACCCCGTTTCCCACTCCCTTTAAACCCACCGGGACCCCGTTTCCCACTCCCTTTAAACTCACAGGGACCCCGTTTCCCACTCACTTCAAACCCACCGGGACCCCGTTTCCCACTCCCTTCAATCGGACCGGGACCCCGTTTCCCAATCCCTTCAAACCCACCGGGATCCCGTTTCCCACTCCCTTCAAACCCACCGGGACCCCGTTTCCCACTCCCTTTAAACCCACCAGGACCCTGTTTCCCAATCCCTTTAAAGCCACCAGGACCCCATTTCCAACTCCCTTCAAACCAACCAGGACCCCATTTCCCACTCCCTTTCAACCCACCAGGACCCCATTTCCCACTCCCTTCAAACCCACCAGGACCCCATTTCCCACTCCCTTTAAACCCACCAGGACCCTGTTTCCCACTCCCTTTAAACCCACCGGGACCCCGTTTCCCACTCCCTTTCAACCCACCAGGACCCCATTTCCCCCTCCCTTCAAACCCACCGGGACCCCGTTTCCCACTCCCTTCAAACCCACCGGGACCCCGTTTCCCACTCCCTTTAAACCCACAGGGACCCCGTTTCCCACTCCCTTTAAAACCACCGGGATCCCGTTTCCCACTCCCTTTAAACCCACCAGGACCCAGTTTCCCACTCCCTTCAAACCCACCGGGACCCCGTTTCCCACTCCCTTTAAATGCACTGGGACCCCGTTTCCCACTGACTTTAAACCCACCTGAACCCCATTTCCCACTCCCTTTAAACCCATGTGACCTCGTGTGCTGCTCCCTTTAAACTCACCGGGACTCCATTTTGCTCTCCCTTTAACCACATCAGGGAACCCCTTTCCTGCTCCATTTAAACCCCCTGAGACCCCGTTTCCCACTCCCTTCAAACCCACTGGGGACCCCGTTTCACACTCCCTTTAAACCCACTGGGATCCCGTTTCCCACTCCCTTCAAACCCAATGGGACCCCGTTTCCCACTCCCTTTAAACCCACTGGGACCCCGTTTCCCACTCCCTTTAAACGCACCGGGACCCCGTTTCCCAGTCCCTTTAAACGCACTGGGACCCCGTTTCCTAGTCCCCTTAAACGCACTGGGACCCGGTTTCCCACTCCCTTCAATCCCACCAGGACCCCGTTTCCCACTCCCTTCAAACACACCGGGACCCCGTTTCCCACTCCCTTCAAACCCACCGGGACCCCGTTTCCCACTCCCTTTAAACCCACTGGGACCCCGTTTCCCACTCCCTTCAAACCCACCGGGACCCCGTTTCCCACTCCCTTTAAACATACAGGGACCCCGTTTCCCACTCCCTTTAAACCCACTGGGACCCCGTTTCCCAGTCCCTTTAAACCCACCGGGACCCCGTTTCCCACTCCCTTCAAACCCACCGGGACCCCGTTTCCCACTCCCTTTAAACCCACTGGGACCCCGTTTCCCACTCCCGTCAAACACACCGGGACCCCGTTTCCCACTCCCTTCAAACCCACCAGTACCCCGTTTCCCACTCCATATAAACCCACCGGGACCCTGTTTCCCATCCCCTTTAAACCCACCAGGACCCCGTTTCCCACTCCCTTCAAACCCACCGGGACCCCGTTTCCCACTCCCTTCAATCCCACCGGGACCCCGTTTCCCACTCCCTTCAAACCCACCGGGACCCCATTTCCCACTCCCTTCAATCCCACCGGGACCCCGTTTCCCGCTCCCTTCAAACCCACCGGGACCCCGTTTCCCACTCCCTTCAATCCCACCGGGACCCCGTTTCCCACTCCCTTTAAACCCACCGGGACCCCGTTTCCCACTCCCTTCAATCCCACCAGGTCCCCGTTTCCCACTCCCTTCAATCCCACCGGGACCCCGTTTCCCATTCCCTTTAATCCCACCGGGACCCCGTTTCCCACTCCCTTTCAACCCACCAGGACCCCATTTCCCACTCCCTTCAAACCCACCGGGACCCCGTTTCCCACTCCCTTTAAACACACAGGGACCCCGTTTCCCACTCCCTTTAAACCCACCGGGACCCCGTTTCCCACTCTCTTCAAACCCACCAGGACCCCATTTCCCACTCCCTTCAATCCCACCGGGACCCCGTTTCCCACTCCCTTTAAACGCACCGGGACCCCGTTTGCCACTCCCTTTAAACGTACCAGGACCCCGTTTCCCACTCCCTTCAAACCCACCGGGACCCCGTTTCCCACTCCCTTCAAAACCACCGGGACCCCGTTTCCCACTCCCTTTAAACCCACCGGGACCCCGTTTCCCACTCTCTTCAAACCCACCAGGACCGGGTTTCCCACTCCCTTCAAACCCACCGGGACCCCGTTTCCCACTCCCTTCAAACCCACTGGGGCCCCGTTTCCCACTCCCTTCAAACCCACCGGGACCCCGTTTCCCACTCCCTTCAATCCCACCAGGACCCCGTTTCCCACTCCCTTCAAACCCACCGGGACCCCGTTTCCCACTCCCTTCAAACCCACTGGGGCCCCGTTTCCCACTCCCTTCAAACCCACTGGGGACCCCGTTTCACACTCCCTTTAAACCCACTGGGATCCCGTTTCCCACTCCCTTCAAACCCACTGGGACCCCGTTTCCCACTCCCTTTAAACCCACTGGGACCCCGTTTCCCACTCCCTTTAAACGCACCGGGACCCCGTTTCCCAGTCCCTTTAAACGCACTGGGACCCGTTTTCCACTGACTTTAAACCCACCTGAACCCCATTTCCCAGTCACTTTAAACTCGTGACCTCGTGTCCTGCTCCCTTTAAACCCACCAGGACCCCTTTTCCCATTCCCTTTAAACCCACCGGGACCCCGTTTCCCACACCCTTTAATCCCAACGGGACCCCGTTTCCCACTCCCTTCAAACCCACCAGGACCCCGTTTCCCACTCCCTTTAATCCCACCGGGACCCCGTTTCCCATTCCCTTTAAACCCACCGGGACCCTGTTTCCCACTCCCTTCAATCCCACCATGGCCCCGTTTCCCACTCCCTTTAAACCCACCAGGACCCCATTTCCCACTCCCTTCAAACCCACCCGGACCCCGTTTCCCACTCCCTTCAAACCCACCAGGACCCCGTTTCCCACTCCCTTCAAACCCACCGGGACCCCGTTTCCCACTCCCTTTAAACCCACCGGGATCCCGTTTCCCACTCCCTTCAATCCCACCAGGACCCCGTTTCCCACTCCCTTTAAACCCACCGGGACCCCGTTTCCCACTCCCTTTAAACTCACAGGGACCCCGTTTCCCACTCACTTCAAACCCACCGGGACCCCGTTTCCCACTCCCTTCAATCGGACCGGGACCCCGTTTCCCAATCCCTTCAAACCCACCGGGATCCCGTTTCCCACTCCCTTCAAACCCTTCGGGACCCCGTTTCCCACTCCCTTTAAACCCACCAGGACCCTGTTTCCCACTCCCTTTAAACCCACCAGGACCCCATTTCCAACTCCCTTCAAACCAACCAGGACCCCATTTCCCACTCCCTTTCAACCCACCAGGACCCCATTTCCCACTCCCTTCAAACCCACCAGGACCCCATTTCCCATTCCCTTTAAACCCACCAGGACCCTGTTTCCCACTCCCTTTAAACCCACCGGGACCCCGTTTCCCACTCCCTTTCAACCCACCAGGACCCCATTTCCCACTCCCTTCAAACCCACCGGGACCCCGTTTCCCACTCCCTTCAAACCCACCGGGACCCCGTTTCCCACTCCCTTTAAACCCACAGGGACCCCGTTTCCCACTCCCTTTAAAACCACCGGGTTCCCGTTTCCCACTCCCTTTAAACCCACCAGGACCCAGTTTCCCACTCCCTTCAAACCCACCGGGACCCCGTTTCCCACTCCCTTTAAATGCACTGGGACCCCGTTTCCCACTGACTTTAAACCCACCTGAACCCCATTTCCCACTCCCTTTAAACCCATGTGACCTCGTGTCCTGCTCCCTTTAAACTCACCGGGACTCCATTTTGCTCTCCCTTTAACCACATCAGGGAACCCCTTTCCTGCTCCATTTAAACCCCCTGAGACCCCGTTTCCCACTACCTTCAAACCCACTGGGGACCCCGTTTCACACTCCCTTTAAACCCACTGGGATCCCGTTTCCCACTCCCTTCAAACCCACTGGGACCCCGTTTCCCACTCCCTTTAAACCCACTGGGACCCCGTTTCCCACTCCCTTTAAACGCACCGGGACCCCGTTTCCCAGTCCCTTTAAACGCACTGGGACCCCGTTTCCTAGTCCCCTTAAACGCACTGGGACCCGGTTTCCCACTCCCTTCAATCCCACCAGGACCCCGTTTCCCACTCCCTTCAAACACACCGGGACCCCGTTTCCCACTCCCTTCAAAACCACCGGGACCCCGTTTCCCACTCCCTTTAAACCCACTGGGACCCCGTTTCCCACTCCCTTCAAACCCACCGGGACCCCGTTTCCCACTACCTTTAAACCCACTGGGACCCCGTTTCCCACTCCCTTTAAACCCACTGGGACCCCGTTTCCCAGTCCCTTTAAACCCACCGGGACCCCGTTTCCCACTCCCTTCAAACCCACCGGGACCCCGTTTCCCACTCCCGTCAAACACACCGAGACCCCGTTTCCCACTCCCTTCAAACCCACCAGTACCCCGTTTCCCACTCCATATAAACCCACCGGGACCCTGTTTCCCATCCCCTTTAAACCCACCAGGACCCCGTTTCCCACTCCCTTCAAACCCACCGGGACCACGATTCCCACTCCCTTCAAACCCACCGGGACCCCATTTCCCACTCCCTTCAAATCCACCGGGACCCCATTTCCCAATCCCTTCAAACCCACTGGGACCCCATTTCCCACTCCCTTTAAACCCACCGGGACCCCGTTTCCCACTCCCTTTAAACCCACCGGGACCCCGTTTCCCATTTCCTTTAAACACACTGGGACCCCGTTTCCCACTCCCTTTAAACCCACTGGGACCCCATTTCCCACTCCCTTCAAACCCACCGGGACCCCGTTTCCCACTCCCTTCAAACCCACCGGGACCCCGTTTCCCACTCCCTTCAAACCCACCGGGACCCCGTTTCCCACTCCCTTTAAACCCACCGGGACCCCGTTTCCCACTCCCTTTCAACCCACCGGGACCCCGTTTCCCACTCCCTTCAAACCCACCGGGACCCCGTTTCCCACTCCCTTCAAACCCACCAGGACCCCGTTTCCCACTCCCTTTAAACCCACCGGGACCCCGTTTCCCACTCCCTTTCAACCCACCGGGACCCCGTTTCCCACTCCCTTTAAACCCACCGGGACCCCGTTTCCCATTCCCTTTAATCCCACCGGGACCCCGTTTCCCACTCCCTTCAAACCCACCGGGACCCCGTTTCCCACTCCCTTTAAACCCACCGGGACCCCGTTTCCCACTCCTTTTAAACCCTCTGGGACCCAATTTCCCACTCCCTTTAAACCCACCGGGACCCCATTTCCCACTCCCTTCAAACCCACCGGGACCCCGTTTCCCACTCCCTTCAAACCCACCGGGACCCCGTTTCCCAGTCCCTTTAAACGCACCAGGACTCCGTTTCCCACTCCCTTCAAACCCACCGGGACCCCGTTTCCCACTCCCTTTAAACCCACCGGGACCCCGTTTCCCACTCCCTTCAAACCCACCGGGACGCCGTTTCCCACTCCCTTCAAACCCACCGGGACCCAATTTCCCAATCCCTTCAAACCCACCGGGACCCCATTTCCCACTCCCTTTAAACCCACCGGGACCCCGTTTCCCAGTCCTTTTAAACCCACTGGGACCCCATTTCCCACTCCCTTTAAACCCACCGGGAGCCCGTTTCCCACTCCCTTTAAACCCACCGGGATCACGTTTCCCATTTCCTTTAAACACACTGGGACCCCGTTTCCCACTCCCTTTAAACCCACTGGGACCCCATTTCCCACTCCCTTTAAACCCACCGGGACCCCGTTTCCCACTCCCTTCAAACCCAGCGGGACCCCGATTCCCACTCCCTTCAAACCCACCGGGACCCCGATTCCCACTCCCTTCAAACCCACCGGGACCCCGATTCCCACTCCCTTTAAACCCACAGGGACCCCGTTTCCCACTCCCTTTAAACCCACCGGGACCCCGTTTCCCACTCCCTTTAAAGTCACAGGGACCACGTTTCCCACTCACTTCAAACCCACCGGGACCCCGTTTCCCACTCCCTTCAATCCGACCGGGACCCCGATTCCCAATCCCTTCAAACCCACCGGGATCCCGTTTCCCACTCCCTTCAAACCCACCGGGACCCCTTTTCCCACTCCCTTTAAACCCACCAGGACCCTGTTTCCCACTCCCTTTCAACCCACCAGGACCCCATTTCCCACTCCCTTCAAACCCACCGGGACCCCGTTTCCCACTCCCTTCAAACCCACAGGGACCCCGTTTCCCACTCCCTTTAAACCCACCGGGATCCCGTTTCCCACTCCCTTTAAACCCACTGGGACCCCGTTTCCCACTCCCTTTCAACCCACCAGGACCCCATTTCCCACTCCCTTCAAACCCACCGGGACCCCGTTTCCCACTCCCTTCAAACCCACCGGGACCCCGTTTCCCACTCCCTTTAAACCCACAGGGACCCCGTTTCCCACTCCCTTTAAACCCACCGGGATCCCGTTTCCCACTCCCTTTAAACCCACCAGGACCCAGTTTCCCACTCCCTTCAAACCCACCGGGACCCCGTTTCCCACTCCCTTTAAATGCACTGGGACCCCGTTTCCCACTGACTTTAAACCCACCTGAACCCCATTTCCCACTCCCTTTAAACCCATGTGACCTCGTGTCCTGCTCCCTTTAAACTCACCGGGACCCCAATTTGCTCTCCCTTTAACCACATCAGGGAACCCCTTTCCTGCTCCATTTAAACCCCCTGAGACCCCGTTTCCCACTCCCTTCAAACGCACTGGGGACCCCGTTTCACACTCCCTTTAAACCCACTGGGATCCCGTTTCCCACTCCCTTCAAACCCACTGGGACCCCGTTTCCAACTCCCTTTAAACCCACTGGGACCCCGTTTCCCACTCCCTTTAAACGCACCGGGACCCCGTTTCCCAGTCCCTTTAAACGCACTGGGACCCCGTTTCCTAGTCCCTTTAAACGCACTGGGACCCCGTTTCCCACTCCCTTCAATCCCACCAGGACCCCGTTTCCCACTCCCTTTAAACCCACCGGGACCCAATTTCCCAATCCCTTCAAACCCACCGGGACCCCGTTTCCCATTTACTTTAAACACACTGGGACCCCGTTTCCCACTCCCTTTAAACCCACTGGGACCCCATTTCCCACTCCCTTTAAACCCACCGGGACCCCGTTTCCCACTCCCTTCAATCCCACCAGGGCCCCGTTTCCCACTCACTTTAAACCCACCGGGATCCCGTTTCCCAGTCCCTTTAAACGCACCAGGACCCCGTTTCCCACTCCCTTCAAACCCACCGGGACCCCGTTTCCCAGTCCCTTTAAACGCACCAGGACTCCGTTTGCCACTCCCTTCAAACCCACCGGGACCCCGTTTCCCACTCCCTTTAAACCCACCGGGACCCCGTTTCCCACTCCCTTCAAACCCACCGGGACCCCGTTTCCCACTCCCTTCAAACCCACCGGGACCCCGTTTCCCACTCCCTTCAAACCCACCGGGACCCCGATTCCCACTCCCTTCAAACCCACCGGGACCCCATTTCCCACTCCCTTCAAACCCACCGGGACCCCATTTCCCAATCCCTTCAAACCCACCGGGACGCCGTTTCCCACTCCCTTTAAACCCACCGGGACCCCGTTTCCCACTCCTTTTAAACCCACTGGGACCCCATTTCCCACTCCCTTTAAACCCACCGGGAGCCCGTTTCCCACTCCCTTTAAACCCACCGGGACCCCGTTTCCCATTTCCTTTAAACACACTGGGACCCCGTTTCCCACTCCCTTTAAACCCACTGGGACCCCATTTCCCACTCCCTTTAAACCCACCGGGAACCCGTTTCCCACTCCCTTCAAACCCACCGGGACCCCGATTCCCACTCCCTTCAAACCCACCGGGACCCCGATTCCCACTCCCTTCAAACCCACCGGGACCCCGATTCCCACTCCCTTTAAACCCACAGGGACCCCGTTTCCCACTCCCTTTAAACCCACCGGGACCCCGTTTCCCACTCCCTTTAAACTCACAGGGACCCCGTTTCCCACTCACTTCAAACCCACCGGGACCCCGTTTCCCACTCCCTTCAATCGGACCGGGACCCCGTTTCCCAATCCCTTCAAACCCACCGGGATCCCGTTTCCCACTCCCTTCAAACCCACCGGGACCCCGTTTCCCACTCCCTTTAAACCCACCAGGACCCTGTTTCCCAATCCCTTTAAACCCACCAGGACCCCATTTCCAACTCCCTTCAAACCAACCAGGACCCCATTTCCCACTCCCTTTCAACCCACCAGGACCCCATTTCCCACTCCCTTCAAACCCACCAGGACCCCATTTCCCACTCCCTTTAAACCCACCAGGACCCTGTTTCCCACTCCCTTTAAACCCACCGGGACCCCGTTTCCCACTCCCTTTCAACCCACCAGGACCCCATTTCCCACTCCCTTCAAACCCACCGGGACCCCGTTTCCCACTCCCTTCAAACCCACCGGGACCCCGTTTCCCACTCCCTTTAAACCCACAGGGACCCCGTTTCCCACTCCCTTTAAAACCACCGGGATCCCGTTTCCCACTCCCTTTAAACCCACCAGGACCCAGTTTCCCACTCCCTTCAAACCCACCGGGACCCCGTTTCCCACTCCCTTTAAATGCACTGGGACCCCGTTTCCCACTGACTTTAAACCCACCTGAACCCCATTTCCCACTCCCTTTAAACCCATGTGACCTCGTGTGCTGCTCCCTTTAAACTCACCGGGACTCCATTTTGCTCTCCCTTTAACCACATCAGGGAACCCCTTTCCTGCTCCATTTAAACCCCCTGAGACCCCGTTTCCCACTCCCTTCAAACCCACTGGGGACCCCGTTTCACACTCCCTTTAAACCCACTGGGATCCCGTTTCCCACTCCCTTCAAACCCACTGGGACCCCGTTTCCCACTCCCTTTAAACCCACTGGGACCCCGTTTCCCACTCCCTTTAAACGCACCGGGACCCCGTTTCCCAGTCCCTTTAAACGCACTGGGACCCCGTTTCCTAGTCCCCTTAAACGCACTGGGACCCGGTTTCCCACTCCCTTCAATCCCACCAGGACCCCGGTTCCCACTCCCTTCAAACACACCGGGACCCCGTTTCCCACTCCCTTCAAACCCACCGGGACCCCGTTTCCCACTCCCTTTAAACCCACTGGGACCCCGTTTCCCACTCCCTTCAAACCCACCGGGACCCCGTTTCCCACTCCCTTTAAACATACTGGGACCCCGTTTCCCACTCCCTTTAAACCCACTGGGACCCCGTTTCCCAGTCCCTTTAAACCCACCGGGACCCCGTTTCCCACTCCCTTCAAACCCACCGGGACCCCGTTTCCCACTCCCTTTAAACCCACTGGGACCCCGTTTCCCACTCCCGTCAAACACACCGGGACCCCGTTTCCCACTCCCTTCAAACCCACCAGTACCCCGTTTCCCACTCCATATAAACCCACCGGGACCCTGTTTCCCATCCCCTTTAAACCCACCAGGACCCCGTTTCCCACTCCCTTCAAACCCACCGGGACCCCGTTTCCCACTCCCTTCAATCCCACCGGGACCCCGTTTCCCACTCCCTTCAAACCCACCGGGACCCCATTTCCCACTCCCTTCAATCCCACCGGGACCCCGTTTCCCGCTCCCTTCAAACCCACCGGGACCCCGTTTCCCACTCCCTTCAATCCCACCGGGACCCCGTTTCCCACTCCCTTTAAACCCACCGGGACCCCGTTTCCCACTCCCATCAATCCCACCAGGTCCCCGTTTCCCACTCCCTTCAATCCCACCGGGACCCCGTTTCCCATTCCCTTTAATCCCACCGGGACCCCGTTTCCCACTCCCTTTCAACCCACCAGGACCCCATTTCCCACTCCCTTCAAACCCACCGGGACCCCGTTTCCCACTCCCTTTAAACCCACAGGGACCCCGTTTCCCACTCCCTTTAAACCCACCGGGACCCCGTTTCCCACTCTCTTCAAACCCACCAGGACCCCATTTCCCACTCCCTTCAATCCCACCGGGACCCCGTTTCCCACTCCCTTTAAACGCACCGGGACCCCGTTTGCCACTCCCTTTAAACGTACCAGGACCCCGTTTCCCACTCCCTTCAAACCCACCGGGACCCCGTTTCCCACTCCCTTCAAAACCACCGGGACCCCGTTTCCCACTCCCTTTAAACCCACCGGGACCCCGTTTCCCACTCTCTTCAAACCCACCAGGACCGGGTTTCCCACTCCCTTCAAACCCACCGGGACCCCGTTTCCCACTCCCTTCAAACCCACTGGGGCCCCGTTTCCCACTCCCTTCAAACCCACCGGGACCCCGTTTCCCACTCCCTTCAATCCCACCAGGACCCCGTTTCCCACTCCCTTCAAACCCACCGGGACCCCGTTTCCCACTCCCTTCAAACCCACTGGGGCCCCGTTTCCCACTCCCTTCAAACCCACTGGGGACCCCGTTTCACACTCCCTTTAAACCCACTGGGATCCCGTTTCCCACTCCCTTCAAACCCACTGGGACCCCGTTTCCCACTCCCTTTAAACCCACTGGGACCCCGTTTCCCACTCCCTTTAAACGCACCGGGACCCCGTTTCCCAGTCCCTTTAAACGCACTGGGACCCCGTTTTCCACTGACTTTAAACCCACCTGAACCCCATTTCCCAGTCCCTTTAAACTCGTGACCTCGTGTCCTGCTCCCTTTAAACCCACCAGGACCCCTTTTCCCATTCCCTTTAAACCCACCGGGACCCCGTTTCCCACACCCTTTAATCCCACCGGGACCCCGTTTCCCACTCCCTTCAAACCCACCAGGACCCCGTTTCCCACTCCCTTTAATCCCACCGGGACCCCGTTTCCCATTCCCTTTAAACCCACCGGGACCCTGTTTCCCACTCCCTTCAATCCCACCATGGCCCCGTTTCCCACTCCCTTTAAACCCACCAGGACCCCATTTCCCACTCCCTTCAAACCCACCCGGACCCCGTTTCCCACTCCCTTCAAACCCACCAGGACCCCGTTTCCCACTCCCTTCAAACCCACCGGGACCCCGTTTCCCACTCCCTTTAAACCCACCGGGATCCCGTTTCCCACTCCCTTCAATCCCACCAGGACCCCGTTTCCCACACCCTTCAAACACACCGGGACCCCGTTTCCGAATCCCTTCAAACACACCGGGACCCCGTTTCCCACTCCCTTCAAACCCACCGGGACCCCGTTTCCCACTCCCTTTAAACCCACTGGGACCCCGTTTCCCAGTCCCTTTAAACCCACCGGGACCGCGTTTCCCACTCCCTTCAAACCCACCGGGACCCCGTTTCCCACTCCCTTTAAACCCACTGGGACCCCGTTTCCCACTCCCTTCAAACACACCGGGACCCCGTTTCCGACTCCCTTCAAACCCACCAGTACCCCGTTTCCCACTCCCTTTAAACCCACCGGGACCCTGTTTCCCACCCCCTTTAAGCCCACTAGGACCCCGTTTCACACTCCCTTCAAACCCACCGGGACCCCGTCTCCAACTCCCTTCAATCCCACCGGGACCCCGTTTCCCACTCCCTTCAAACCCACCGGGACCCCATTTCCCACTCCCTTCAATCCCACCGGGACCCCGTTTCCCACTCCCTTCAAACCCACCGGGACCCCGTATCCCACTCCCTTCAATCCCACCGGGACCCCGTTTCCCACTCCCTTTAAACCCACCGGGACCCCGTTTCCCACTCCCTTCAATCCCACCGGGACCCCGTTTCCCACTCCAAATCAATCCCACCGGACCCCGTTTCCCCTCTCCCTTCAAACCCACTAGGACCCCGTTTCCCACTCCCTTCAATCCCACCGGGACCCCGTTTCCCACTCCCTTTCAACCCACCAGGACCCCATTTCCACTCCCTTCAAACCCACCGGGACCCCGTTTCCCACTCCCTTTAAACCCACAGGGACCCCGTTTCCCACTCCCTTTAAACCCACCGGGACCCCGTTTCCCACTCTCTTCAATCCCACCGGGACCCCGTTTCCCACTCCCTTTAAACGCACCGGGACCCCGTTTCCCACTCCCTTTAAACGTACCAGGACCCCGTTTCCCACTCCCTTTAAACCCACCGGGACCCCGTTTCCCACTCCCTTCAAACCCACCGGGACCCCGTTTCCCACTCCCTTCAAACCCACCGGGAACCCGTTTCCCACTCCCTTTAAACCCACCGGGACCCCGTTTCCCACTCTCTTCAAACCCACCAGGACCGCGTTTCCCACTCCCTTCAAACCCACCGGGACCCCGTTTCCCACTCCCTTCAAACCCACTGGGGCCCCGTTTCCCACTCCCTTCAAACCCACCGGGACCCCGTTTCCCACTCCCTTCAATCCCACAAGGACCCCGTTTCCAACTCCCTTCAAACCCACCGGGACCCCGTTTCCCAATCCCTTCAATCCGACCGGGACCCCGTTTCCCAGTCCCTTCCAACCCACCGGGACCCCATTTCCCACTCCCTTCAATCCCACCGGGACCCCGTTTCCCACTCCCTTCAAAACCACCGGGACCCCGTTTCCCACTCCCTTTCAACCCACCAGGACCCCGTTTCCCACTCCCTTCAAACCCACCGGGACCCCGTTTCCCACTCCCTTTAAACGCACTGGGACCCCGTTTCCCACTGACTTTAAACCCACCTGAACCCCATTTCCCACTCCCTTTAAACCCATGTGACATCGTGTCCTGCTCCCTTTAAACTCACCGGGACCCCATTTTGCTCTCCCTTTAACCACATCAGGGAACCCCTTTCCTGCTCCATTTAAACCCCCTGAGACCCCGTTTCCCACTCCCTTCAAACCCACCGGGACCCCGTTTCCCACTCCCTTCAAACCCACCGGGACCCCGTTTCCCACTCCCTTCAAACCCACCAGGACCCCGTTTCCCACTCCCTTTAAACGTACTGGGACCCCGTTTCCCACCCCCTTTAAGCCCACTAGGACCCCGTTTCACACTCCCTTCAAACCCACCGGGACCCCGTCTCCAACTCCCTTCAATCCCACCGGGACCCCGTTTCCCACTCCCTTCAAACCCACCGGGACCCCATTTCCCACTCCCTTCAATCCCAACGGGACCCCGTTTCCCACTCCCTTCAAACCCACCGGGACCCCGTATCCCACTCCCTTCAATCCCACCGGGACCCCGTTTCCCACTCCCTTTAAACCCACCGGGACCCCGTTTCCCACTCCCTTCAATCCCACCGGGACCCCGTTTCCCACTCCAAATCAATCCCACCGGACCCCGTTTCCCCTCTCCCTTCAAACCCACTAGGACCCCGTTTCCCACTCCCTTCAATCCCACCGGGACCCCGTTTCCCACTCCCTTTCAACCCACCAGGACCCCATTTCCACTCCCTTCAAACCCACCGGGACCCCGTTTCCCACTCCCTTTAAACCCACAGGGACCCCGTTTCCCACTCCCTTTAAACCCACCGGGACCCCGTTTCCCACTCTCTTCAATCCCACCGGGACCCCGTTTCCCACTCCCTTTAAACGCACCGGGACCCCGTTTCCCACTCCCTTTAAACGTACCAGGACCCCGTTTCCCACTCCCTTTAAACCCACCGGGACCCCGTTTCCCACTCCCTTCAAACCCACCGGGACCCCGTTTCCCACTCCCTTCAAACCCACCGGGAACCCGTTTCCCACTCCCTTTAAACCCACCGGGACCCCGTTTCCCACTCTCTTCAAACCCACCAGGACCGCGTTTCCCACTCCCTTCAAACCCACCGGGACCCCGTTTCCCACTCCCTTCAAACCCACTGGGGCCCCGTTTCCCACTCCCTTCAAACCCACCGGGACCCCGTTTCCCACTCCCTTCAAGCCCACCAGGACCCCGTTTCCAACTCCCTTCAAACCCACCGGGACCCCGTTTCCCAATCCCTTCAATCCGACCGGGACCCCGTTTCCCAGTCCCTTCCAACCCACCGGGACCCCATTTCCCACTCCCTTCAATCCCACCGGGACCCCGTTTCCCACTCCCTTCAAAACCACCGGGACCCCGTTTCCCACTCCCTTTCAACCCACCAGGACCCCGTTTCCCACTCCCTTCAAACCCACCGGGACCCCGTTTCCCACTCCCTTTAAACGCACTGGGACCCCGTTTCCCACTGACTTTAAACCCACCTGAACCCCATTTCCCACTCCCTTTAAACCCATGTGACATCGTGTCCTGCTCCCTTTAAACTCACCGGGACCCCATTTTGCTCTCCCTTTAACCACATCAGGGAACCCCTTTCCTGCTCCATTTAAACCCCCTGAGACCCCGTTTCCCACTCCCTTCAAACCCACCGGGACCCCGTTTCCCACTCCCTTCAAACCCACCGGGACCCCGTTTCCCACTCCCTTCAAACCCACCAGGACCCCGTTTCCCACTCCCTTTAAACGTACTGGGACCCCGTTTCCCACTGACTTTAAACCCACCTGAACCCCATTTCCCACTCCCTTTAAACCCATGTGACCTCGTGTCCTGCTCCCTTTAAACTCACCGGGACCCCATTTTGCTCTCCCTTTAACCACATCAGGGAACCCCTTTCCTGCTCCATTTAAACCCACTGAGACCCCGTTTCCCACTCCCTTCAAACCCACTGGGGACCCCGTTTCACACTCCCTTCAAACCCACCGGGACCCCGTTTCCCACTCCCTTCAAACCCACCGGGACCCCGTTTCCCACTCCCTTCAAACCCACCAGGACCCCATTTCCCACTCCCTTCAATCCCACCGGGACCCCGTTTCCCACTCCCTTTAAACGCACCGGGACCCCGTTTCCCACTCCCTTTAAACGTACCAGGACCCCGTTTCCCACTCCCTTCAAACCCACCGGGACCCCGTTTCCCACTCCCTTCAAACCCACCGGGACCCCGTTTCCCACTCCCTTTAAACCCACCAGGACCCTGTTTCCCACTCCCTTTAAACCCACCAGGACCCCATTTCCAACTCCCTTCAAACCAACCAGGACCCCATTTCCCACTCCCTTTCAACCCACCAGGACCCCATTTCCCACTCCCTTCAAACCCACCAGGACCCCATTTCCCACTCCCTTTAAACCCACCAGGACCCTGTTTCCCACTCCCTTTAAACCCACCGGGACCCCGTTTCCCACTCCCTTTCAACCCACCAGGACCCCATTTCCCACTCCCTTCAAACCCACCGGGACCCCGTTTCCCACTCCCTTCAAACCCACCGGGACCCCGTTTCCCACTCCCTTTAAACCCACAGGGACCCCGTTTCCCACTCCCTTTAAAACCACCGGGATCCCGTTTCCCACTCCCTTTAAACCCACCAGGACCCAGTTTCCCACTCCCTTCAAACCCACCGGGACCCCGTTTCCCACTCCCTTTAAATGCACTGGGACCCCGTTTCCCACTGACTTTAAACCCACCTGAACCCCATTTCCCACTCCCTTTAAACCCATGTGACCTCGTGTGCTGCTCCCTTTAAACTCACCGGGACTCCATTTTGCTCTCCCTTTAACCACATCAGGGAACCCCTTTCCTGCTCCATTTAAACCCCCTGAGACCCCGTTTCCCACTCCCTTCAAACCCACTGGGGACCCCGTTTCACACTCCCTTTAAACCCACTGGGATCCCGTTTCCCACTCCCTTCAAACCCACTGGGACCCCGTTTCCCACTCCCTTTAAACCCACTGGGACCCCGTTTCCCACTCCCTTTAAACGCACCGGGACCCCGTTTCCCAGTCCCTTTAAACGCACTGGGACCCCGTTTCCTAGTCCCCTTAAACGCACTGGGACCCGGTTTCCCACTCCCTTCAATCCCACCAGGACCCCGTTTCCCACTCCCTTCAAACACACCGGGACCCCGTTTCCCACTCCCTTCAAACCCACCGGGACCCCGTTTCCCACTCCCTTTAAACCCACTGGGACCCCGTTTCCCACTCCCTTCAAACCCACCGGGACCCCGTTTCCCACTCCCTTTAAACATACTGGGACCCCGTTTCCCACTCCCTTTAAACCCACTGGGACCCCGTTTCCCAGTCCCTTTAAACCCACCGGGACCCCGTTTCCCACTCCCTTCAAACCCACCGGGACCCCGTTTCCCACTCCCTTTAAACCCACTGGGACCCCGTTTCCCACTCCCGTCAAACACACCGGGACCCCGTTTCCCACTCCCTTCAAACCCACCAGTACCCCGTTTCCCACTCCATATAAACCCACCGGGACCCTGTTTCCCATCCCCTTTAAACCCACCAGGACCCCGTTTCCCACTCCCTTCAAACCCACCGGGACCCCGTTTCCCACTCCCTTCAATCCCACCGGGACCCCGTTTCCCACTCCCTTCAAACCCACCGGGACCCCATTTCCCACTCCCTTCAATCCCACCGGGACCCCGTTTCCCGCTCCCTTCAAACCCACCGGGACCCCGTTTCCCACTCCCTTCAATCCCACCGGGACCCCGTTTCCCACTCCCTTTAAACCCACCGGGACCCCGTTTCCCACTCCCTTCAATCCCACCAGGTCCCCGTTTCCCACTCCCTTCAATCCCACCGGGACCCCGTTTCCCATTCCCTTTAATCCCACCGGGACCCCGTTTCCCACTCACTTTCAACCCACCAGGACCCCATTTCCCACTCCCTTCAAACCCACCGGGACCCCGTTTCCCACTCCCTTTAAACCCACAGGGACCCCGTTTCCCACTCCCTTTAAACCCACCGGGACCCCGTTTCCCACTCTCTTCAAACCCACCAGGACCCCATTTCCCACTCCCTTCAATCCCACCGGGACCCCGTTTCCCACTCCCTTTAAACGCACCGGGACCCCGTTTGCCACTCCCTTTAAACGTACCAGGACCCCGTTTCCCACTCCCTTCAAACCCACCGGGACCCCGTTTCCCACTCCCTTCAAAACCACCGGGACCCCGTTTCCCACTCCCTTTAAACCCACCGGGACCCCGTTTCCCACTCTCTTCAAACCCACCAGGACCGGGTTTCCCACTCCCTTCAAACCCACCGGGACCCCGTTTCCCACTCCCTTCAAACCCACTGGGGCCCCGTTTCCCACTCCCTTCAAACCCACCGGGACCCCGTTTCCCACTCCCTTCAATCCCACCAGGACCCCGTTTCCCACTCCCTTCAAACCCACCGGGACCCCGTTTCCCACTCCCTTCAAACCCACTGGGGCCCCGTTTCCCACTCCCTTCAAACCCACTGGGGACCCCGTTTCACACTCCCTTTAAACCCACTGGGATCCCGTTTCCCACTCCCTTCAAACCCACTGGGACCCCGTTTCCCACTCCCTTTAAACCCACTGGGACCCCGTTTCCCACTCCCTTTAAACGCACCGGGACCCCGTTTCCCAGTCCCTTTAAACGCACTGGGACCCCGTTTTCCACTGACTTTAAACCCACCTGAACCCCATTTCCCAGTCCCTTTAAACTCGTGACCTCGTGTCCTGCTCCCTTTAAACCCACCAGGACCCCTTTTCCCATTCCCTTTAAACCCACCGGGACCCCGTTTCCCACACCCTTTAATCCCACCGGGACCCCGTTTCCCACTCCCTTCAAACCCACCAGGACCCCGTTTCCCACTCCCTTTAATCCCACCGGGACCCCGTTTCCCATTCCCTTTAAACCCACCGGGACCCTGTTTCCCACTCCCTTCAATCCCACCATGGCCCCGTTTCCCACTCCCTTTAAACCCACCAGGACCCCATTTCCCACTCCCTTCAAACCCACCCGGACCCCGTTTCCCACTCCCTTCAAACCCACCAGGACCCCGTTTCCCACTCCCTTCAAACCCACCGGGACCCCGTTTCCCACTCCCTTTAAACCCACCGGGATCCCGTTTCCCACTCCCTTCAATCCCACCAGGACCCCGTTTCCCACACCCTTCAAACACACCGGGACCCCGTTTCCGAATCCCTTCAAACACACCGGGACCCCGTTTCCCACTCCCTTCAAACCCACCGGGACCCCGTTTCCCACTCCCTTTAAACCCACTGGGACCCCGTTTCCCAGTCCCTTTAAACCCACCGGGACCGCGTTTCCCACTCCCTTCAAACCCACCGGGACCCCGTTTCCCACTCCCTTTAAACCCACTGGGACCCCGTTTCCCACTCCCTTCAAACACACCGGGACCCCGTTTCCGACTCCCTTCAAACCCACCAGTACCCCGTTTCCCACTCCCTTTAAACCCACCGGGACCCTGTTTCCCACCCCCTTTAAGCCCACTAGGACCCCGTTTCACACTCCCTTCAAACCCACCGGGACCCCGTCTCCAACTCCCTTCAATCCCACCGGGACCCCGTTTCCCACTCCCTTCAAACCCACCGGGACCCCATTTCCCACTCCCTTCAATCCCACCGGGACCCCGTTTCCCACTCCCTTCAAACCCACCGGGACCCCGTATCCCACTCCCTTCAATCCAACCGGGACCCCGTTTCCCACTCCCTTTAAACCCACCGGGACCCCGTTTCCCACTCCCTTCAATCCCACCGGGACCCCGTTTCCCACTCCCTTCAATCCCACCGGACCCCGTTTCCCCTCTCCCTTCAAACCCACTAGGACCCCGTTTCCCACTCCCTTCAATCCCACCGGGACCCCGTTTCCCACTCCCTTTCAACCCACCAGGACCCCATTTCCACTCCCTTCAAACCCACCGGGACCCCGTTTCCCACTCCCTTTAAACCCACAGGGACCCCGTTTCCCACTCCCTTTAAACCCACCGGGACCCCGTTTCCCACTCTCTTCAATCCCACCGGGACCCCGTTTCCCACTCCCTTTAAACGCACCGGGACCCCGTTTCCCACTCCCTTTAAACGTACCAGGACCCCGTTTCCCACTCCCTTTAAACCCACCGGGACCCCGTTTCCCACTCCCTTCAAACCCACCGGGACCCCGTTTCCCACTCCCTTCAAACCCACCGGGAACCCGTTTCCCACTCCCTTTAAACCCACCGGGACCCCGTTTCCCACTCTCTTCAAACCCACCAGGACCGCGTTTCCCACTCCCTTCAAACCCACCGGGACCCCGTTTCCCACTCCCTTCAAACCCACTGGGGCCCCGTTTCCCACTCCCTTCAAACCCACCGGGACCCCGTTTCCCACTCCCTTCAATCCCACCAGGACCCCGTTTCTAACTCCCTTCAAACCCACCGGGACCCCGTTTCCCAATCCCTTCAATCCGACCGGGACCCCGTTTCCCAGTCCCTTCCAACCCACCGGGACCCCATTTCCCACTCCCTTCAATCCCACCGGGACCCCGTTTCCCACTCCCTTCAAAACCACCGGGACCCCGTTTCCCACTCCCTTTCAACCCACCAGGACCCCGTTTCCCACTCCCTTCAAACCCACCGGGACCCCGTTTCCCACTCCCTTTAAACGCACTGGGACCCCGTTTCCCACTGACTTTAAACCCACCTGAACCCCATTTCCCACTCCCTTTAAACCCATGTGACATCGTGTCCTGCTCCCTTTAAACTCACCGGGACCCCATTTTGCTCTCCCTTTAACCACATCAGGGAACCCCTTTCCTGCTCCATTTAAACCCCCTGAGACCCCGTTTCCCACTCCCTTCAAACCCACCGGGACCCCGTTTCCCACTCCCTTCAAACCCACCGGGACCCCGTTTCCCACTCCCTTCAAACCCACCAGGACCCCGTTTCCCACTCCCTTTAAACGTACTGGGACCCCGTTTCCCACTGACTTTAAACCCACCTGAACCCCATTTCCCACTCCCTTTAAACCCATGTGACCTCGTGTCCTGCTCCCTTTAAACTCACCGGGACCCCATTTTGCTCTCCCTTTAACCACATCAGGGAACCCCTTTCCTGCTCCATTTAAACCCCCTGAGACCCCGTTTCCCACTCCCTTCAAACCCACTGGGGACCCCGTTTCACACTCCCTTCAAACCCACCGGGACCCCGTTTCCCACTCCCTTCAAACCCACCGGGACCCCGTTTCCCACTCCCTTCAAACCCACCAGGACCCCATTTCCCACTCCCTTCAATCCCACCGGGACCCCGTTTCCCACTCCCTTTAAACGCACCGGGACCCCGTTTCCCACTCCCTTTAAACGTACCAGGACCCCGTTTCCCACTCCCTTCAAACCCACCGGGACCCCGTTTCCCACTCCCTTCAAACCCACCGGGACCCCGTTTCCCACTCCCTTTAAACCCACCGGGACCCCGTTTCCCACTCTCTTCAAACCCACCAGGACCGCGTTTCCCACTCCCTTCAAACCCACCGGGACCCCGTTTCCCACTCCCTTCAAACCCACTGGGGCCCCGTTTCCCACTCCCTTCAACCCCACCGGGACCCCGTTTCCCACTCCCTTCAATCCCACCAGAACCCCGTTTCCCACTCCCTTCAAACCCACCGGGACCCCCGTTTCCCAGTCCCTTCAATCCCACCGGGACCCCGTTTCCCACTCCCTTCAAACCCACCGGGACCCCGTTTCCCACTCCCTTCAAACCCACTGGGACCCCGTTTCCCACTCCCTTTAAACCCACCGGGACCCCGTTGCCCACTCCCTTTCAACCCACCGGGACCCCTATTCCCACTTCTTTAAACCCACCAGGACCCCGTTTCCCACTCCCTTTAAACCCACCGGGACCCCGTTTCCCATTCCCTTTAAACCCACCGGGACCCCGTTTCACACTCCCTTTAAACCCTCTGGGACCCCGTTTCCCACTCCCTTCAAACTCACCGGGACCCCGTTTCCCACTCCCTTTAAACCCACCGGGACCCCGTTTCCCACTCTCTTCAAACCAACCATGACCGCGTTTCCCACTCCCTTCAAACCCACCGGGACCCCATTTCCCACTCCCTTTAAACCCACCGGGACCCCGTTTCCCACTCCCTTTAAACCCACCGGGACCCCGTTTCCCATTTCCTTTAAACACACTGGGACCCCGTTTCCCACTCCCTTTAAACCCACTGGGACCCCGTTTCCCACTCCCTTCAATCCCACCGGGACCCCGTTTCCCACTGCCTTTAAACCCACCGGGACCCCGTTTCCCACTCCCTTTCAACCCACCGGGACCCCGTTTCCCACTCCCTTCAAACCCACCGGGACCCCGTTTCCCACTCCCTTCAAACCCACCGGGACCCCGTTTCCCACTCCCTTCAAACCCACCAGGACCCCGTTTCCCACTCCCTTTAAACGCACTGGGACCCCGTTTCCCACTGACTTTAAACCCACCTGAACCCCATTTCCCACTCCCTTTAAACCCATGTGACCTCGTGTCCTGCTCCCTTTAAACTCACCGGGACCCCATTTTGCTCTCCCTTTAACCACATCAGGGAACCCCTTTCCTGCTCCATTTAAACCCCCTGAGACCCCGTTTCCCACTCCCTTCAAACCCACTGGGGACCCCGTTTCACACTCCCTTCAAACCCACCGGGACCCCGTTTCCCACTCCCTTTCAACCCACCGGGACCCCGTTTCCCACTTCTTTAAACCACCAGGACCCCGTTTCCCACTCCCTTTAAACCCACCGGGACCCCGTTTCCCATTCCCTTTAAACCCACCGGGACCCCGTTTCACACTCCTTTTAAACCCTCTGGGACCCCGTTTCCCACTCCCTTCAAACTCACCGGGACCCCGTTTCCCACTCCCTTTAAACCCATCGGGACCCCGTTTCCCACTCCCTTCAAACCCACCAGGACCGCGTTTCCCACTCCCTTCAAACCCACCGGGACCCCATTTCCCACTCCCTTTAAACCCACCGGGACCCCGTTTCCCACTCCCTTTAAACCCACCGGGACCCCGTTTCCCATTTCCTTTAAACACACTAAGACCCCGTTTCCCACTCCCTTTAAACCCACTGGGACCCCGTTTCCCACTCCCTTCAATCCCACCGGGACCCCGTTTCCCACTGCCTTTAAACCCACCGGGACCCCGTTTCCCACTCCCTTTCAACCCACCGGGACCCCGTTTCCCACTCCCTTCAAACCCACCGGGACCCCGTTTCCCACTCCCTTCAAACCCACCGGGACCCCGTTTCCCACTCCCTTCAAACCCACCGGGACCCCGTTTCCCACTCCCTTCAAACCCACCGGGACCCCGTTTCCCACACCCTTCAAACCCACCGGGACCCCGTTTCCCACTCCCTTTAAACCCACCGGGATCCCGTTTCCCACTCCCTTCAATCCCACCAGGACCCCGTTTCCCACTCCCTTCAAACACACCGGGACCCCGTTTCCCAGTTCCTTTAAACCCACCGGGACCCCGTTTCCCACTCCCTTCAAACCCACCAGGACCCCGTTTCCCACTCCCTTTAAACCCACTGGGACCCCGTTTCCCACTCCCGTCAAACACACCGGGACCCCGTTTCCCACTCCCTTCAAACCCACCAGTACCCCGTTTCCCACTCCCTTTAAACCCACCGGGACCCTGTTTCCAACCCCCTTTAAACCCACCAGGACCCCGTTTCCAACTCCCTTCAAACCCACCGGGACCCCGTTTCCCACTCCCTTCAATCCCACCGGGACCCAGTTTCCCACTCCCTTCAAACCCACCGGGACCCCATTTCCCACACCCTTCAATCCCACCGGGACCCCGTTTCCCACTCCCTTCAAACCCACCGGGACCCCGTTTCCCACTCCCTTCAAACCCACCAGGACCCCGTTTCCCACTCCCTTTAATCCCACCGGGACCCCGTTTCCCATTCCCTTTAAACCCACCGGGACCCTGTATCCCACTCCCTTCATTCCCACCGGGACCCCGTTTCCCAATCCCTTCAAACCCACCGGGACCCCGATTCCCACTCCCTTCAAACCCACCGGGACCCAGTTTCCCACTCCCTTTCAAAGCACCAGGACCCCATTTCCCACTCCCTTCAAACCCACCGGGACCCCGTTTCCCACTCCCTTTAAACCCACAGGGACTCCGTTTCCCACTCCCTTTAAACCCACTGGGACCCCGTTTCCCACTCTCGTCAAACACACCGGGACCCCGTTTCCCACTCCCTTCAAACCCACCAGTACCCCGTTTCCCACTCCCTTTAAACCCACCGGGACCCTGTTTCCCACCCCCTTTAAACCCACCAGGACCCCGTTTCCCACTCCCTTCAAACCCACCGGGACCCCGTTTCCCACTCCTTTCAATCCCACCGGGACCCCGTTTCCCACTCCCTTCAAACCCACCGGGACCCCATTTCCCACTCCCTTCAATCCCACCGGGACCCCGTTTCCCACTCCCTTCAAACCCACCGGGACCCCGTTTCCCACTCCCTTCAAACCCACCGGGACCCCGTTTCCCACTCCCTTCAATCCCACCAGGACCCCGTTTCCCACTCCCTTCAAACCTACCGGGACCCCGTTTCCCAATCCCTTCAATCCGACCGGGACCCCGTTTCCCAGTCCCTTCCAACCCACCGGGACCCCATTTCCCACTCCCTTCAATCCCACAGGGACCCCGTTTCCCACTCCCTTCAAAACCACCGGGACCCCGTTTCCCACTCCCTTTCAACCCACCAGGACCCCGTTTCCCACTCCCTTCAAACCCACCGGGACCCCGTTTCCCACTCCCTTTAAACGCACTGGGACCCCGTTTCCCACTGACTTTAAACCCACCTGAACCCCGTTTCCCACTCCCTTCAAACCCACCAGTACCCCGTTTCCCACTCCCTTTAAACCCACCGGGACCCTGTTTCCCACCCCCTTTAAACCCACCAGGACCCCGTTTCCCACTCCCTTCAAACCCACCGGGACCCCGTTTCCCACTCCTTTCAATCCCACCGGGACCCCGTTTCCCACTCCATTCAAACCCACCGGGACCCCATTTCCCACTCCCTTCAATCCCACCGGGACCCCGTTTCCCACTCCCTTCAAACCCACCGGGACCCCGTTTCCCACTCCCTTCAAACCCACCGGGACCCCGGTTCCCACTCCCTTCAATCCCACCAGGACCCCGTTTCCCACTCCCTTCAAACCCACCGGGACCCCGTTTCCCAATCCCTTCAATCCGACCGGGACCCCGTTTCCCAGTCCCTTCCAACCCACCGGGACCCCATTTCCCACTCCCTTCAATCCCACCGGGACCCCGTTTCCCACTCCCTTCAAAACCACCGGGACCCCGTTTCCCACTCCCTTTCAACCCACCAGGACCCCGTTTCCCACTCCCTTCAAACCCACCGGGACGCCGTTTCCCACTCCCTTTAAACGCACTGGGACCCGTTTCCCACTGACTTTAAACCCACCTGAACCCCATTTCCCACTCCCTTTAAACCCATGTGACATCGTGTCCTGCTCCCTTTAAACTCACCGGGACCCCATTTTGCTCTCCCTTTAACCACATCAGGGAACCCCTTTCCTGCTCCATTTAACCCCCCTGAGACCCCGTTTCCCACTCCCTTCAAACCCACTGGGATCCCGTTTCCCACTCCCTTCAAACCCACTGGGACCCCGTTTCCCACTCCCTTCAAACCCACCGGGACCCCGTTTCCCACTCCCTTTAAACGCACTGGGACCCCGTTTCCCACTGACTTTAAACCCACCTGAAGCCCATTTCCCACTCCCTTTAAACCCATGTGACCTCGTGTCCTGCTCCCTTTAAACTCACCGGGACCCCATTTTGCTCTCCCTTTAACCACATCAGGGAACCCCTTTCCTGCTCCATTTAAACCCCCTGAGACCCCGTTTCCCACTCCCTTCAAACCCACTGGGGACCCCGTTTCACACTCCCTTCAAACCTACCGGGACCCCGTTTCCCACTACCTTCAAACCCACCGGGACACCGTTTCCCACTCCCTTCAAACCCACCAGTACCCCATTTCCCACTCCCTTCAATCCCACCGGGACCCCGTTTCCCACTCCCTTTAAACGTACCGGGACGCCGTTTCCCACTCCCTTTAAACGTACCAGGACCCCGTTTCCCACTCCCTTCAAACCCACCGGGACCCCGTTTCCCACTCCCTTCAAACCCAGCGGGACCGCGTTTCCCACTCCCTTTAAACCCACCGGGACCCCGTTTCCCACTCTCTTCAAACCCACCAGGACCGCGTTTCCCACTCCCTTCAAACCCACCGGGACCCCGTTTCCCACTCCCTTCAAACCCACTGGGGCCCCGTTTCCCACTCCCTTCAACCCCACCGGGACCCCGTTTCCCACTCCCTTCAATCCCACCAGGACCCCGTTTCCCACTCCCTTCAAACCCACCGGGACCCCGTTTCCCACTCCCTTCAATCCAACCGGGACCCCGTTTCCCACTCCCTTCAAACCCACCGGGACCCCGTTTCCCACTCCCTTCAAACCCACCGGGACCCCGTTTCCCACTCCCTTTAAACCCACCGGGACCCCGTTGCCCACTCCCTCTCAACCCACCGGGACCCCTATTCCCACTTCTTTAAACCCACCAGGACCCCGTTTCCCACTCCCTTTAAACCCACCGGGACCCTGTTTCCCATTCCCTTTAAACCCACCGGGACCCCGTTTCACACTCCCTTTAAACCCTCTGGGACCCCGTTTCCCACTCCCTTCAAACTCACCGGGACCCCGTTTCCCACTCCCTTTAAACCCACCGGGACCCCGTTTCCCACTCCCTTCAAACCCACCAGGACCGCGTTTCCCACTCCCTTCAAACCCACCGGGACCCCGTTTCCCACTCCCTTTAAACCCACCGGGAACCCGTTGCCCACTCCCTTTCAACCCACCGGGACCCCTATTCCCACTTCTTTAAACCCACCAGGACCCCGTTTCCCACTCCCTTTAAACCCACCGGGACCCCGTTTCCCATTCCCTTTAAACCCACCGGGACCCCGTTTCACACTCCCTTTAAACCCTCTGGGACCCCGTTTCCCACTCTCTTCAAACTCACCGGGACCCCGTTTCCCACTCCCTTTAAACCCACCGGGACCCCGTTTCCCACTCCCTTCAAACCCACCAGGACCGCGTTTCCCACTCCCTTCAAACCCACCGGGACCCCATTTCCCACTCCCTTTAAACCCACCGGGACTCCGTTTCCCACTCCCTTTAAACCCACCGGGACCCCGTTTCCCATTTCCTTTAAACACACTGGGACCCCGTTTCCCACTCCCTTTAAACCCACCGGGACCCCGTTGCCCACTCCCTTTCAACCCACCGGGACCCCTATTCCCACTTCTTTAAACCCACCAGGACCCCGTTTCCCACTCCCTTTAAACCCACCGGGACCCCGTTTCCCATTCCCTTTAAACCCACCGGGACCCCGTTTCACACTCCCTTTAAACCCTCTGGGACCCCGTTTCCCACTCCCTTCAAACTCACCGGGACCCCGTTTCCCACTCCCTTTAAACCCACCGGGACCCCGTTTCCCACTCCCTTCAAACCCACCAGGACCGCGTTTCCCACTCCCTTCAAACCCACCGGGACCCCATTTCCCACTCCCTTTAAACCCACCGGGACCCCGTTTCCCACTCCCTTTAAACCCACCGGGACCCCGTTTCCCATTTCCTTTAAACACACTGAGACCCCGTTTCCCACTCCCTTTAAACCCACTGGGACCCCGTTTCCCACTCCCTTCAATCCCACCGGGACCCCGTTTCCCACTGCCTTTAAACCCACCGGGACCCCGTTTCCCACTCCCTTTAAACCCACTGGGACCCCGTTTCCCACTCCCGTCAAACACACCGGGACCCCGTTTCCCACTCCCTTCAAACCCACCAGTACCCCGTTTCCCACTCCCTTTAAACCCACCGGGACCCTGTTTCCCACCCCCTTTAAACCCACCAGGACCCCGTTTCCCACTCCCTTCAAACCCACCGGGACCCCGTTTCCCACTCCCTTCAATCCCACCGGGACCCAGTTTCCCACTCCCTTCAAACCCACCGGGACCCCATTTCCCACTCCCTTCAATCCCACCGGGACCCCGTTTCCCACTCCCTTCAAACCCACCGGGACCCCGTTTCCCACTCCCTTCAAACCCACCAGGACCCCGTTTCCCACTCCCTTTAATCCCACCGGGACCCCGTTTCCCATTCCCTTTAAACCCACCGGGACCCTGTATCCCACTCCCTTCAATCCCACCGGGACCCCGTTTCCCATTCCCTTCAAACCCACCGGGACCCCGATTCCCACTCCCTTCAAACCCACCGGGACCCAGTTTCCCACTCCCTTTCAAAGCACCAGGACCCCATTTCCCACTCCCTTCAAACCCACCGGGACCCCGTTTCCCAATCCCTTCAATCCCACCAGGACCCCGTTTCCCACTCCCTTCAAACCCACCGGGACCCCGTTTCCCAATCCCTTCAATCCGACCGGGACCCCGTTTCCCAGTCCCTTCCAACCCACCGGGACCCCATTTCCCACTCCCTTCAATCCCACCGGGACCCCGTTTCCCACTCCCTTCAAAACCACCGGGACCCCGTTTCCCACTCCCTTTCAACCCACCAGGACCCCGTTTCCCACTCCCTTCAAACCCACCGGGACCCCGTTTCCCACTCCCTTTAAACGCACTGGGACCCCGTTTCCCACTGACTTTAAACCCACCTGAACCCCGTTTCCCACTCCCTTCAAACCCACCAGTACCCCGTTTCCCACTCCCTTTAAACCCACCGGGACCCTGTTTCCCACCCCCTTTAAACCCACCAGGACCCCGTTTCCCACTCCCTTCAAACCCACCGGGACCCCGTTTCCCACTCCTTTCAATCCCACCGGGATCCCGTTTCCCACTCCATTCAAACCCACCGGGACCCCATTTCCCACTCCCTTCAATCCCACCGGGACTCGGTTTCCCACTCCCTTCAAACCCACCGGGACCCCGTTTCCCACTCCCTTCAAACCCACCGGGACCCCGTTTCCCACTCCCTTCAATCCCACCAGGACCCCGTTTCCCACTCCATTCAAACCCACCGGGACCCCGTTTCCCAATCCCTTCAATCCGACCGGGACCCCGTTTCCCAGTCCCTTCCAACCCACCGGGACCCCATTTCCCACTCCCTTCAATCCCACCGGGACCCCGTTTCCCACTCCCTTCAAAACCACCGGGACCCCGTTTCCCACTCCCTTTCAACCCACCAGGACCCCGGTTCCTTCTCCCTTCAAACCCACCGGGACCCCGTTTCCCACTCCCTTTAAACGCACTGGGACCCCATTTCCCACTGACTTTAAACCCACCTGAACCCCATTTCCCACTCCCTTTAAACCCATGTGACATCGTGTCCTGCTCCCTTTAAACTCACCGGGACCCCATTTTGCTCTCCCTTTATCCACATCAGGGAACCCCTTTCCTGCTCCATTTAAACCCCCTGAGACCCCGTTTCCCACTCCCTTCAAACCCACTGGGATCCCGTTTCCCACTCCCTTCAAACCCACTGGGACCCCGTTTCCCACTCCCTTCAAACTCACCGGGACCCCGTTTCCCACTCCCTTTAAACGCACTGGGACCCCGTTTCCCACTGACTTTAAACCCACCTGAACCCCATTTCCCACTCCCTTTAAACCCATGTGACCTCGTGTCCTGCTCCCTTTAAACTCACCGGGACCCCATTTTGCTCTCCCTTTAACCACATCAGGGAACCCCTTTCCTGCTCCATTTAAACCCCCTGAGACCCCGTTTCCCACTCCCTTCAAACCCACTGGGGACCCCGTTTCACACTCCCTTCAAACCTACCGGGACCCCGTTTCCCACTACCTTCAAACCCACCGGGACCCCGTTTCCCACTCCCTTCAAACCCACCAGGACCCCATTTCCCACTCCCTTCAATGCCACCGGGACCCCGTTTCCCACTCCCTTTAAACGTACCGGGACGCCGTTTCCCACTCCCTTTAAACGTACCAGGACCCCGTTTCCCACTCCCTTCAAACCCACCGGGACCCCGTTTCCCACTCCCTTCAAACCCACCGGGACCCCGTTTCCCACTCACTTTAAACCCACCGGGACCCCGTTTCCCACTCTCTTCAAACCCACCAGGACCGCGTTTCCCACTCCCTTCAAACCCACTGGGGCCACGTTTCCCACTCCCTTCAACCCCACCGGGACCCCGTTTCCCACTCCCTTCAATCCCACCAGGACCCCGTTTCCCACTCCCTTCAAACCCACCGGGACCCCGTTTCCCACTCCCTTCAATCCAACCGGGACCCCGTTTCCCACTCCCTTCAAACCCACCGGGACCCCGTTTCCCACTCCCTTCAAACCCACCGGGACCCCGTTTCCCACTCCCTTTAAACCCACCGGGACCCCGTTGCCCACTCCCTTTCAACCCACCGGGACCCCTATTCCCACTTCTTTAAACCCACCAGGACCCCGTTTCCCACTCCCTTTAAACCCACCGGGACCCCGTTTCCCATTCCCTTTAAACCCACCGGGACCCCGTTTCACACTCCCTTTAAACCCTCTGGGACCCCGTTTCCCACTCCCTTCAAACTCACCGGGACCCCGTTTCCCACTCCCTTTAAAACCACCGGGACCCCGTTTCCCACTCCCTTCAAACCCACCAGGACCGCGTTTCCCACTCCCTTCAAACCCACCGGGACCCCGTTTCCCACTCCCTTTAAACGCACTGGGACCCCGTTTCCCACTGACTTTAAACCCACCTGAACCCCATTTCCCACTCCCTTTAAACCCATGTGACATCGTGTCCTGCTCCCTTTAAACTCACCGGGACCCCATTTTGCTCTCCCTTTAACCACATCAGGGAACCCCTTTCCTGCTCCATTTAAACCCCCTGAGACCCCGTTTCCCACTCCCTTCAAACCCACTGGGACCCCGTTTCCCACTCCCTTCAATCCCACCGGGACCCCGTTTCCCACTGCCTTTAAACCCACCGGGACCCCGTTTCCCACTCCCTTTAAACCCACTGGGACCCCGTTTCCCACTCCCGTCAAACACACCGGGACCCCGTTTCCCACTCCCTTCAAACCCACCAGTACCCCGTTTCCCACTCCCTTTAAACCCACCGGGACCCTGTTTCCCACCCCCTTTAAACCCACCAGGACCCCGTTTCCCACTCCCTTCAAACCCACCGGGACCCCGTTTCCCACTCCCTTCAATCCCACCGGGACCCAGTTTCCCACTCCCTTCAAACCCACCGGGACCCCATTTCCCACTCCCTTCAATCCCACCGGGACCCCGTTTCCCACTCCCTTCAAACCCACCGGGACCCCGTTTCCCACTCCCTTCAAACCCACCAGGACCCCGTTTCCCACTCCCTTTAATCCCACCGGGACCCCGTTTCCCATTCCCTTTAAACCCACCGGGACCCTGTATCCCACTCCCTTCAATCCCACCGGGACCCCGTTTCCCATTCCCTTCAAACCCACCGGGACCCCGATTCCCACTCCCTTCAAACCCACCGGGACCCAGTTTCCCACTCCCTTTCAAAGCACCAGGACCCCATTTCCCACTCCCTTCAAACCCACCGGGACCCCGTTTCCCAATCCCTTCAATCCCACCAGGACCCCGTTTCCCACTCCCTTCAAACCCACCGGGACCCCGTTTCCCAATCCCTTCAATCCGACCGGGACCCCGTTTCCCAGTCCCTTCCAACCCACCGGGACCCCATTTCCCACTCCCTTCAATCCCACCGGGACCCCGTTTCCCACTCCCTTCAAAACCACCGGGACCCCGTTTCCCACTCCCTTTCAACCCACCAGGACCCCGTTTCCCACTCCCTTCAAACCCACCGGGACCCCGTTTCCCACTCCCTTTAAACGCACTGGGACCCCGTTTCCCACTGACTTTAAACCCACCTGAACCCCGTTTCCCACTCCCTTCAAACCCACCAGTACCCCGTTTCCCACTCCCTTTAAACCCACCGGGACCCTGTTTCCCACCCCCTTTAAACCCACCAGGACCCCGTTTCCCACTCCCTTCAAACCCACCGGGACCCCGTTTCCCACTCCTTTCAATCCCACCGGGATCCCGTTTCCCACTCCATTCAAACCCACCGGGACCCCATTTCCCACTCCCTTCAATCCCACCGGGACTCGGTTTCCCACTCCCTTCAAACCCACCGGGACCCCGTTTCCCACTCCCTTCAAACCCACCGGGACCCCGTTTCCCACTCCCTTCAATCCCACCAGGACCCCGTTTCCCACTCCATTCAAACCCACCGGGACCCCGTTTCCCAATCCCTTCAATCCGACCGGGACCCCGTTTCCCAGTCCCTTCCAACCCACCGGGACCCCATTTCCCACTCCCTTCAATCCCACCGGGACCCCGTTTCCCACTCCCTTCAAAACCACCGGGACCCCGTTTCCCACTCCCTTTCAACCCACCAGGACCCCGGTTCCTTCTCCCTTCAAACCCACCGGGACCCCGTTTCCCACTCCCTTTAAACGCACTGGGACCCCATTTCCCACTGACTTTAAACCCACCTGAACCCCATTTCCCACTCCCTTTAAACCCATGTGACATCGTGTCCTGCTCCCTTTAAACTCACCGGGACCCCATTTTGCTCTCCCTTTATCCACATCAGGGAACCCCTTTCCTGCTCCATTTAAACCCCCTGAGACCCCGTTTCCCACTCCCTTCAAACCCACTGGGATCCCGTTTCCCACTCCCTTCAAACCCACTGGGACCCCGTTTCCCACTCCCTTCAAACTCACCGGGACCCCGTTTCCCACTCCCTTTAAACGCACTGGGACCCCGTTTCCCACTGACTTTAAACCCACCTGAACCCCATTTCCCACTCCCTTTAAACCCATGTGACCTCGTGTCCTGCTCCCTTTAAACTCACCGGGACCCCATTTTGCTCTCCCTTTAACCACATCAGGGAACCCCTTTCCTGCTCCATTTAAACCCCCTGAGACCCCGTTTCCCACTCCCTTCAAACCCACTGGGGACCCCGTTTCACACTCCCTTCAAACCTACCGGGACCCCGTTTCCCACTACCTTCAAACCCACCGGGACCCCGTTTCCCACTCCCTTCAAACCCACCAGGACCCCATTTCCCACTCCCTTCAATGCCACCGGGACCCCGTTTCCCACTCCCTTTAAACGTACCGGGACGCCGTTTCCCACTCCCTTTAAACGTACCAGGACCCCGTTTCCCACTCCCTTCAAACCCACCGGGACCCCGTTTCCCACTCCCTTCAAACCCACCGGGACCCCGTTTCCCACTCACTTTAAACCCACCGGGACCCCGTTTCCCACTCTCTTCAAACCCACCAGGACCGCGTTTCCCACTCCCTTCAAACCCACTGGGGCCACGTTTCCCACTCCCTTCAACCCCACCGGGACCCCGTTTCCCACTCCCTTCAATCCCACCAGGACCCCGTTTCCCACTCCCTTCAAACCCACCGGGACCCCGTTTCCCACTCCCTTCAATCCAACCGGGACCCCGTTTCCCACTCCCTTCAAACCCACCGGGACCCCGTTTCCCACTCCCTTCAAACCCACCGGGACCCCGTTTCCCACTCCCTTTAAACCCACCGGGACCCCGTTGCCCACTCCCTTTCAACCCACCGGGACCCCTATTCCCACTTCTTTAAACCCACCAGGACCCCGTTTCCCACTCCCTTTAAACCCACCGGGACCCCGTTTCCCATTCCCTTTAAACCCACCGGGACCCCGTTTCACACTCCCTTTAAACCCTCTGGGACCCCGTTTCCCACTCCCTTCAAACTCACCGGGACCCCGTTTCCCACTCCCTTTAAAACCACCGGGACCCCGTTTCCCACTCCCTTCAAACCCACCAGGACCGCGTTTCCCACTCCCTTCAAACCCACCGGGACCCCGTTTCCCACTCCCTTTAAACGCACTGGGACCCCGTTTCCCACTGACTTTAAACCCACCTGAACCCCATTTCCCACTCCCTTTAAACCCATGTGACATCGTGTCCTGCTCCCTTTAAACTCACCGGGACCCCATTTCCCACTCCCTTCAAACCCACTGGGATCCCGTTTCCCACTCCCTTCAAACCCACTGGGACCCCGTTTCCCACTCCCTTCAAACTCACCGGGACCCCGTTTCCCACTCCCTTTAAACGCACTGGGACCCCGTTTCCCACTGACTTTAAACCCACCTGAACCCCATTTCCCACTCCCTTTAAACCCATGTGACCTCGTGTCCTGCTCCCTTTAAACTCACCGGGACCCCATTTTGCTCTCCCTTTAACCACATCAGGGAACCCCTTTCCTGCTCCATTTAAACCCCCTGAGACCCCGTTTCCCACTCCCTTCAAACCCACTGGGGACCCCGTTTCACACTCCCTTCAAACCTACCGGGACCCCCGTTTCCCACTACCTTCAAACCCACCGGGACCCCGTTTCCCACTCCCTTCAAACCCACCAGGACCCCATTTCCCACTCCCTTCAATGCCACCGGGACCCCGTTTCCCACTCCCTTTAAACGTACCGGGACGCCGTTTCCCACTCCCTTTAAACGTACCAGGACCCCGTTTCCCACTCCCTTCAAACCCACCGGGACCCCGTTTCCCACTCCCTTCAAACCCACCGGGACCCCGTTTCCCACTCACTTTAAACCCACCGGGACCCCGTTTCCCACTCTCTTCAAACCCACCAGGACCGCGTTTCCCACTCCCTTCAAACCCACCGGGACCCCGTTTCCCACTCCCTTCAAACCCACTGGGGCCACGTTTCCCACTCCCTTCAACCCCACCGGGACCCCGTTTCCCACTCCCTTCAATCCCACCAGGACCCCGTTTCCCACTCCCTTCAAACCCACCGGGACCCCGTTTCCCACTCCCTTCAATCCAACCGGGACCCCGTTTCCCACTCCCTTCAAACCCACCGGGACCCCGTTTCCCACTCCCTTCAAACACACCGGGACCCCGTTTCCCACTCCCTTTAAACCCACCGGGACCCCGTTGCCCACTCCCTTTCAACCCACCGGGACCCCTATTCCCACTTCTTTAAACCCACCAGGACCCCGTTTCCCACTCCCTTTAAACCCACCGGGACCCCGTTTCCCATTCCCTTTAAACCCACCGGGACCCCGTTTCACACTCCCTTTAAACCCTCTGGGACCCCGTTTCCCACTCCCTTCAAACTCACCGGGACCCCGTTTCCCACTCCCTTTAAAACCACCGGGACCCCGTTTCCCACTCCCTTCAAACCCACCAGGACCGCGTTTCCCACTCCCTTCAAACCCACCGGGACCCCATTTCCCACTCCCTTTAAACCCACCGGGACTCCGTTTCCCACTCCCTTTAAACCCACCGGGACCCCGTTTCCCATTTCCTTTAAACACACTGGGACCCCGTTTCCCACTCCCTTTAAACCCACTGGGACCCCGTTTCCCACTCCCTTCAATCCCACCGGGACCCCGTTTCCCACTGCCTTTAAACCCACCGGGACCCCGTTTCCCACTCCCTTTCAACCCACCGGGACCCCGTTTCCCACTCCCTTCAAACCCACCGGGACCCCGTTTCCCACTCCCTTCAAACCCACCGGGACCCCGTTTCCCACTCCCTTCAAACCCACCGGGACCCCGTTTCCCACTCCCTTCAAACCCACCGGGACCCCGTTTCCCACTCCCTTCAAACCCACCGGGACCCCGTTTCCCACTCCCTTTAAACCCACCGGGATCCCGTTTCCCACTCCCTTCAATCCCACCAGGACCCCGTTTCCCACTCCCTTCAAACACACCGGGACCCCGTTTCCCAGTCCCTTTAAACCCACGGGGACCCCGTTTCCCACTCCCTTCAAACCCACCTGGACCCCGTTTCCCACTCCCTTTAAACCCACTGGGACCCCGTTTCCCACTCCCGTCAAACACACCGGGACCCCGTTTCCCACTCCCTTCAAACCCACCAGTACCCCGTTTCCCACTCCCTTTAAACCCACCGGGACCCTGTTTCCCACCCCCTTTAAACCCACCAGGACCCCGTTTCCCACTCCCTTCAAACCCACCGGGACCCCGTTTCCCACTCCCTTCAATCCCACCGGGACCCCGTTTCCCACTCCCTTCAAACCCACCGGGACCCCATTTCCCACTCCCTTCAATCCCACCGGGACCCCGTTTCCCACTCCCTTCAAACCCACCGGGACCCCGTTTCCCACTCCCTTCAAACCCACCAGGACCCGGTTTCCCACTCCCTTTAATCCCACCGGGACCCCGTTTCCCATTCACTTTAAACCCACCGGGACCCTGTATCCCACTCCCTTCAATCCCACCGGGACCCCGTTTCCCATTCCCTTCAAACCCACCGGGACCCCGATTCCCACTCCCTTCAAACCCACCGGGACCCAGTTTCCCACTCCCTTTCAAACCACCAGGACCCCATTTCCCACTCACTTCAAACCCACCGGGACCAGGTTTTCCACTGACTTTAAACCCACCTGAACCCCATTTCCCAGTCCCTTTAAACCCGTGACCTCGTGTCCTGCTCCCTTTAAACCCACCAGGACCCCATTTCCCACTCCCTTTAAACCCACCAGGACCCCTTTTCCCATTCCCTTTAAACCCACCGGGACCCCGTTTCCCACACACTTTAATCCCACCGGGACCCCGTTTCCCACTCCCTTCAAACCCACCAGGACCCCGTTTCCCACTCCCTTTAATCCCACCGGGACCCCGTTTCCCACTCCCTTCAAACCCACCAGGACCCCGTTTCCCACTCCCTTTAATCCCACCGGGACCCCGTTTCCCATTCCCTTTAAACCCACCGGGACCCTGTATCCCACTCCCTTCAATCCCACCGGGACCCCGTTTCCCATTCCCTTCAAACCCACCGGGACCCCGATTCCCACTCCCTTCAAACCCACCGGGACCCAGTTTCCCACTCCCTTTCAAACCACCAGGACCCCATTTCCCACTCCCTTCAAACCCACCGGGACCCCGTTTCCCACTCCCTTTAAACCCACAGGGACTCCGTTTCCCAATCCCTTTAAACCCACTGGGACCCCGTTTCCCACTCCCGTCAAACACACCGGGACCCCGTTTCCCACTCCCTTCAAACCCACCAGTACCCCGTTTCCCACTCCCTTTAAACCCACCGGGACCCTGTTTCCCACCCCCTTTAAACCCACCAGGACCCCGTTTCCCACTCCCTTCAAACCCACCGGGACCCCGTTTCCCACTCCTTTCAATCCCACCGGGACCCCGTTTCCCACTCCCTTCAAACCCACCGGGACCCCATTTCCCACTCCCTTCAATCCCACCGGGACCCCGTTTCCCACTCCCTTCAAACCCACCGTGACCCCGTTTCCCACTCCCTTCAATCCCACCGGGACCCCGTTTCCCACTCCCTTCAATCCCACCTGGACCCCGTTTCCCACTCCCTTTAAACCCACCTGGACCCCGTTTCCCACTCCCTTCAATCCCACCGGGTCCCCGTTTCCCACTCCCTTCAATCCCACCGGGACCCCGTTTCCCATTCCCTTTAATCCCACCGGGACCCCGTTTCCCACTCCCTTTCAACCCACCAGGACCCCATTTCCCACTCCCTTCAAACCCACCGGGACCCCGTTTCCCACTCCCTTTAAACCCACAGGGACCCCGTTTCACACTCCCTTCAAACACACCGGGACCCCGTTTCCCACTCCCTTCAAACACACCGGGACCCCGTTTCCCACTCCCTTCAAACTCACCGGGACCCCGTTTCCCACTCCCTTTAAACCCACTGGGACCCCGTTTCCCAGTCCCTTTAAACCCACCGGGACCCCGTTTCCCACTCCCTTCAAACCCACCGGGACCTCGTTTCCCACTCCCTTTAAACCCACTGGGACCCCGTTTCCCACTCCCTTCAAAGACACCGGGACCCCGTTTCCCACTCCCTTCAAACCCACCAGTACCCCGTTTCCCACTCCCTTTAAACCCAACGGGACCCAGTTTCCCACCCCCTTTAAACCCACTAGGACCCCGTTTCCCACTCCCTTCAAACCCTCCGGGACCCCGTTTCCAACTCCCTTCAATCCCACCGGGACCCCGTTTCCCACTCCCTTCAAACCCACCGGGACCCCATTTCCCACTCCCTTCAATCCCACCGGGACCCCGTTTCCCACTCCCTTCAAACCCACCGGGACCCCGTTTCCCACTCCCTTCAATCCCACCGGGACCCCGTTTCCCACTCACTTTAAACCCACCGGGTCCCCGTTTCCCACTCCCTTCAATCCCACCGGGACCCCGTTTCCCACTCCCTTCAATCCCACCGGGACCCCGTTTCCCACTCCCTTCAAACCCACCAGGACCCCGTTTCCCACTCCCTTCAATCCCACCGGGACCCCGTTTCCCACTCCCTTTCAACCCACCAGGACCCCGTTTCCCACTCCCTCCAAACCCACCGGGACCCCATTTCCCAATCCCGTCAAACCCACCGGGACCCCGTTTCCCACTCCCTTTAAACCCACCGGGACCACGTTTCCCACTCCCTTTCAACCCACCGGGACCCCTATTCCCACTTCTTTAAACCCACCAGGACACCGTTTCGCACTCCCTTTAAACCCACCGGGACCCCGTTTCCCATTCCCTTTAAACCCACCGGGACCCCGTTTCCCACTCCCTTTAAACCCTCTGGGACCCAGTTTCCCACTCCTTTTAAACCCACTGGGACCCGATTTCCCACTCCCTTTAAACCCACCGGGACCCCGTTTCCCACTACCTTTAAACCCACCGGGACCCCGTTTCCCATTTCCTTTAAACACACTGGGACCCCGTTTTCCACTCCCTTTAAACCCACTGGGACCCCATTTCCCACTCCCTTTAATCCCACCGGGACCCCGTTTCCCACTCCCTTCAATCCCACCAGGGCCCCGTTTCCCACTCCCTTTAAACCCACCGGGACCCCGTTTCCCACTCCCTTCAAACCCACCGGGACCCCGTTTCCCACTCCCTTCAAACCCACATGGACCCCGTTTCCCACTCCCTTTAAACCCACCGGGATCCCGTTTCCCACTCCCTTCAATCCCACCGGGACCCCGTTTCCCACTCCCTTTAAACCCACCGGGATCCCGTTTCCCACTCCCTTCAAACCCACCAGGACCCCGTTTCCCACTCCCTTCAAACACACCGGGACCCCGTTTCCCACTCCCTTCAAACACACCGGGACCCCGTTTCCCACTCCCTTCAAACCCACCGGGACCCCGTTTCCCACTCCCTTCAAACCCACCGGGACCCCGTTTCCCACTCCCTTCAAACACACCGGGACCCCGTTTCCCACTCCCTTTAAACCCACTGGGACCCCGTTTCCCACTCCCTTCAAACCCACCGGGACCCCGTTTCCCACTCCCTTCAAACCCACCAGTACCCCGTTTCCCACTCCCTTTAAACCCACTGGGACCCCGTTTCCCAGTCCCTTTAAACCCACCGGGACCCCGTTTCCCACAGCCTTCAAACCCACCGGGACCCCGTTTCCCACTCCCTTCAAACCCACCGGGACCCCGTTTCCCATTTCCTTTAAACACACTGGGACCCCGTTTTCCACTCCCTTTAAACCCACTGGGACCCCATTTCCCACTCCCTTTAATCCCACCGGGACCCCGTTTCCCACTCCCTTCAATCCCACCAGGGCCCCGTTTCCCACTCCCTTTAAACCCACCGGGACCCCGTTTCCCACTCCCTTCAAACCCACCGGGACCCCGTTTCCCACTCCCTTCAAACCCACATGGACCCCGTTTCCCACTCCCTTTAAACCCACCGGGATCCCGTTTCCCACTCCCTTCAATCCCACCGGGACCCCGTTTCCCACTCCCTTTAAACCCACCGGGATCCCGTTTCCCACTCCCTTCAAACCCACCAGGACCCCGTTTCCCACTCCCTTCAAACACACCGGGACCCCGTTTCCCACTCCCTTCAAACACACCGGGACCCCGTTTCCCACTCCCTTCAAACCCACCGGGACCCCGTTTCCCACTCCCTTCAAACCCACCGGGACCCCGTTTCCCACTCCCTTCAAACACACCGGGACCCCGTTTCCCACTCCCTTTAAACCCACTGGGACCCCGTTTCCCACTCCCTTCAAACCCACCGGGACCCCGTTTCCCACTCCCTTCAAACCCACCAGTACCCCGTTTCCCACTCCCTTTAAACCCACTGGGACCCCGTTTCCCAGTCCCTTTAAACCCACCGGGACCCCGTTTCCCACAGCCTTCAAACCCACCGGGACCCCGTTTCCCACTCCCTTCAAACTCACCGGGACCCGGTTTCCCACTCCCTTTAAACCCACTGGGACCACGTTTCCCACTCTCTTCAAACACACCGGGACCCCGTTTCCCACTCCCTTCAAACCCACCAGGACCCCGTTTCCCACTCCCTTCAAACACACCGGGACCCCGTTTCCCACTCCCTTCAAACACACCGGGGCCCCGTTTCCCACTCCCTTTAAACCCACCGGGACCCCGTTTCCCACTCCCTTTAAACCCACCAGGACCCTGTTTCCCACTCCCTTCAAATCCACCGGGACCCCGTTTCCTACTCCCTTTAAATGCACTGGGACCCCGTTTCCCAATGACTTTAAACCCACCTGAACCCCATTTCCCACTCCCTTTAAACCCATGTGACCTCGTGTCCTGCTCCCTTTAAACTCACCGGGACCCCATTTTGCTCTCCCTTTAACCACATCAGGGAACCCCTTTCCTGCTTCATTGAAACCCCCTGAGACCCCGTTTCCCACTCCCTTCAAACCCACTGGGAACCCGTTTCCCACTCCCTTCAAACCCACCGGGACCCCGTTTCCCACTCCCTTCAAACCCACCGGGACCCCATTTCCCAATCCCGTCAAACCCACCGGGACCCCGTTTCCCACTCCCTTTAAACCCACCGGGACCCCGTTTCCCATTTCCTTTAAACACACTGGGACACCGTTTCCCACTCCCTTTAAACCCACCGGGACCCCGTTTCCCATTCCCTTTAAACCCACCGGGACCCCGTTTCCCACTCCCTTTAAACCCTCTGGGACCCAGTTTCCCACTCCTTTTAAACCCACTGGGACCCGATTTCCCACTCCCTTTAAACCCACCGGGACCCGATTTCCCACTCCCTTTAAACCCACCGGGACCCCGTTTCCCACTACCTTTAAACCCACCGGGACCCCGTTTCCCATTTCCTTTAAACACACTGGGACCCCGTTTTCCACTCCCTTTAAACCCACTGGGACCCCATTTCCCACTACCTTTAATCCCACCGGGACCCCGTTTCCCACTCCCTTCAATCCCACCAGGGCCCCGTTTCCCACTCCCTTTAAACCCACCGGGACCCCGTTTCCCACTCCCTTCAAACCCACCGGGACCCCGTTTCCCACTCCCTTCAAACCCACATGGACCCCGTTTCCCACTCCCTTTAAACCCACCGGGATCCCGTTTCCCACTCCCTTCAATCCCACCGGGACCCCGTTTCCCACTCCCTTTAAACCCACCGGGATCCCGTTTCCCACTCCCTTCAAACCCACCAGGACCCCGTTTCCCACTCCCTTCAAACACACCGGGACCCCGTTTCCCACTCCCTTCAAACACACCGGGACCCCGTTTCCCACTCCCTTCAAACCCACCGGGACCCCGTTTCCCACTCCCTTCAAACCCACCGGGACCCCGTTTCCCACTCCCTTCAAACACACCGGGACCCCGTTTCCCACTCCCTTTAAACCCACTGGGACCCCGTTTCCCACTCCCTTCAAACCCACCGGGACCCCGTTTCCCACTCCCTTCAAACCCACCAGTACCCCGTTTCCCACTCCCTTTAAACCCACTGGGACCCCGTTTCCCAGTCCCTTTAAACCCACCGGGACCCCGTTTCCCACAGCCTTCAAACCCACCGGGACCCCGTTTCCCACTCCCTTCAAACTCACCGGGACCCGGTTTCCCACTCCCTTTAAACCCACTGGGACCACGTTTCCCACTCCCTTCAAACACACCGGGACCCCGTTTCCCACTCCCTTCAAACCCACCAGGACCCCGTTTCCCACTCCCTTCAAACACACCGGGACCCCGTTTCCCACTCCCTTCAAACACACCGGGGCCCCGTTTCCCACTCCCTTTAAACCCACCGGGACCCCGTTTCCCACTCCCTTTAAACCCACCAGGACCCTGTTTCCCACTCCCTTCAAATCCACCGGGACCCCGTTTCCTACTCCCTTTAAATGCACTGGGACCCCGTTTCCCAATGACTTTAAACCCACCTGAACCCCATTTCCCACTCCCTTTAAACCCATGTGACCTCGTGTCCTGCTCCCTTTAAACTCACCGGGACCCCATTTTGCTCTCCCTTTAACCACATCAGGGAACCCCTTTCCTGCTTCATTGAAACCCCCTGAGACCCCGTTTCCCACTCCCTTCAAACCCACTGGGAACCCGTTTCCCACTCCCTTCAAACCCACCGGGACCCCGTTTCCCACTCCCTTCAAACCCACCGGGACCCCATTTCCCAATCCCGTCAAACCCACCGGGACCCCGTTTCCCACTCCCTTTAAACCCACCGGGACCCCGTTTCCCATTTCCTTTAAACACACTGGGACCCCGTTTCCCACTCCCTTTAAACCCACCGGGACCCCGTTTCCCATTCCCTTTAAACCCACCGGGACCCCGTTTCCCACTCCCTTTAAACCCTCTGGGACCCAGTTTCCCACTCCTTTTACACCCACTGGGACCCGATTTCCCACTCCCTTTAAACCCACCGGGACCCCGTTTCCCACTACCTTTAAACCCACCGGGACCCCGTTTCCCATTTCCTTTAAACACACTGGGACCCCGTTTTCCACTCCCTTTAAACCCACTGGGACCCCATTTCCCACTCCCTTTAATCCCACCGGGACCCCGTTTACCACTCCCTTCAATCCCACCAGGGCCCCGTTTCCCACTCCCTTTAAACCCACCGGGACCCCGTTTCCCACTCCCTTCAAACCCACCGGGACCCCGTTTCCCACTCCCTTCAAACCCACATGGACCCCGTTTCCCACTCCCTTTAAACCCACCGGGATCCCGTTTCCCACTCCCTTCAATCCCACCGGGACCCCTTTCCCACTCCCTTTAAACCCACCGGGATCCCGTTTCCCACTCCCTTCAAACCCACCAGGACCCCGTTTCCCACTCCCTTCAAACACACCGGGACCCCGTTTCCCACTCCCTTCAAACACACCGGGACCCCGTTTCCCACTCCCTTCAAACCCACCGGGACCCCGTTTCCCACTCCCTTCAAACCCACCGGGACCCCGTTTCCCACTCCCTTCAAACACACCGGGACCCCGTTTCCCACTCCCTTTAAACCCACCGGGACCCCGTTTCCCACTCCCTTCAAACCCACCAGGACCCCGTTTCCCACTCCCTTCAAACACACCGGGACCCCGTTTCCCACTCCCTTCAAACACACCGGGGCCCCGTTTCCAACTCCCTTTAAACCCACCGGGACCCCGTTTCCCACTCCCTTTAAACCCACCAGGGAACCCCTTTCCTGCTTCATTGAAACCCCCTGAGACCCCGTTTCCCACTCCCTTCAAACCCACTGGGAACCCGTTTCCTACTCCCTTTAAATGCACTGGGACCCCGTTTCCCAATGATTTTAAACCCACCTGAACCCCATTTCCCAATCCCGTCAAACCCACCGGGACCCCGTTTCCCACTCCCTTTAAACCCACCGGGACCCCGTTTCCCACTCCCCTTCAACCCACCGGGACCCCTATTCCCACTTCTTTAAACCCACCAGGACCCCGTTTCCCACTCCCTTTAAACCCACCGGGACCCCGTTTCCCATTCCCTTTAAACCCACCGGGACCCCGTTTCCCACTCCCTTTAAACCCTCTGGGACCCAGTTTCCCACTCCTTTTAAACCCACTGGGACCCCATTTCCCACTCCCTTTAAACCCACCGGGACCCCGTTTCCCACTACCTTTAAACCCACCGGGACCCCGTTTCCCATTTCCTTTAAACACACTGGGACCCCGTTTCCCACTCCCTTTAAACCCACTGGGACCCCATTTCCCACTCCCTTTAATCCCACCGGGACCCCGTTTCCCACTCCCTTCAATCCCACCAGGGCCCCGTTTCCCACTCCCTTTAAACCCACCGGGACCCCGTTTCCCACCCCCTTCAAACCCACCGGGACCCCGTTTCCCACTCCCTTCAAACCCACCGGGACCCCGTTTCCCACTCCCTTTAAACCCACCGGGATCCCGTTTCCCACTCCCTTCAAACCCACCAGGACCCCGTTTCCCACTCCCTTCAAACACACCGGGACCCCGTTTCCCACACCCTTCAAACCCACCAGGACCCCGTTTCCCACTCCCTTCAAACACACCGGGACCCCGTTTCCCACACCCTTCAAACACACCGGGACCCCGTTTCCCACTCCCTTCAAACCCACCGGGACCCCGTTTCCCACTCCCTTCAAACCCACCGGGACCCCGTTTCCCACTCCCTTCAAACACACCGGGACCCCGTTTCCCACTCCCTTTAAACCCACTGGGACCCCGTTTCCCACTCCCTTCAAACCCACCGGGACCCCGTTTCCCACTCCCTTCAAACCCACCAGTACCCCGTTTCCCACTCCCTTTAAACCCACTGGGACCCCGTTTCCCAGTCCCTTTAAACCCACCGGGACCCTGTTTCCCACACCCTTCAAACCCACCGGGACCCCGTTTCCCACTCCCTTCAAACTCACCGGGACCCCGTTTCCCACTCCCTTTAAACCCACTGGGACCACGTTTCCCACTCCCTTCAAACACACCGGGACCCCGTTTCCCACTCCCTTCAAACCCACCAGTACCCCGTTTCCCACTCCCTTTAAACCCACCGGGACCCTGTTTCCGACCCCCTTTAAACCCACCAGGACCCCGTTTCCCACTCCCTTTAAACCCACCGGGACCCCGTTTCCCACTCCCTTTAAACCCACCGGGACCCCGTTTCACACTCCCTTTAAACGCACTGGGACCCCGTTTCCCACTCACTTCAAACCCACCGGGACCTCGTTTCCCACTCCCTTTCAACCCACCAGGACCCCATTTCCCACTCCCTTCAAACCCACCGGGACCCCGTTTCCCACTCCCTTTAAACCCACAGGGACCCCGTTTCCCACTCCCTTTAATCCCACCGTGACCCCGTTTCCCACTTCCTTTAAACCCACCAGGACCCTGTTTCCCACTCCTTTTAAACCCACCAGGACCCCATTTCCCACTCCCTTCAAACCCACCAGGACCCCATTTCCCACTCCCTTTAAACCCACCAGGACCCTGTTTCCCACTCCCTTTAAACCCACCGGGACCCCGTTTCCCACTCCCTTTCAACCCACCAGGACCCCATTTCCCACTCCCTTCAAACCCACCGGGACCCCGTTTCCCACTCCTTTAAACCCACAGGGACCCCGCTTCCCACTCCCTTTAAACCCACCGGGACCCCGTTTCCCACTCCCTTTAAACCCACCAGGACCCTGTTTCCCACTCCCTTCAAACCCACCGGGACCCCGTTTCCCACTCCCTTTAAACGCACTGGGACCCCGTTTCCCACTGACTTTAAACCCACCTGAACCCCATTTCCCACTCCCTTTAAACCCATGTGACCTCGTGTCCTGCTCTCTTTAAACTCACCGGGACCCCATTTTGCTCTCCCTTTAACCACATCAGGGAACCCCTTTCCTGCTCCAGTTAAACCCCCTGAGACCCCGTTTCCCACTCCCTTCAAACCCACTGGGGACCCCGTTTCCCACTCCCTTTAGACCCACCGGGACCCCGTTTCCCACTGCCTTTAAACGCACTGGGACCCCGTTTCGCACTCACTTCAAACCCACCGGGACCCCGTTTCCCACTCCCTTCAATCCGACCGGGACCCCGTTTCCCACTCCCTTCAAACCCACTGGAGACCCCGTTTCACACTCCCTTTAAAACCACTGGGATCCCGTTTCCCACTCCCTTCAAACCCACTGGGACCCCGTTTCCCACTCCCTTTAAACCCACTGGGACCCCGTTTCCCACTCCCTTTAAACGCACCGGGACCCCGTTTCCCAGTCCCTTTAAACGCACTGGGACCCCGTTTCCTAGTCCCTTTAAACGCACTGGGACCCCGTTTCCCACTCCCTTTAAACCCACCGGGACCCCGTTTCCCACTCCCTTTGAACCCACCGGGACCCCTATTCCCACTTCTTTAAACCCACCAGGACACCGTTTCCCACTCCCTTTAAACCCACCGGGACCCCGTTTCCCATTCCCTTTAAACCCACCGGGACCCCGTTTCCCACTCCCTTTAAACCTTCTGGGACCCAGTTTCCCACTCCTTTTAAACCCACTGGGACCCCATTTCCCACTCCCTTTAAACCCACCGGGACCCCGTTTCCCACTCCCTTTAAACCCACCGGGACCCCGTTTCCCATTTCCTTTAAACACACTGGGACCCCGTTTCCCACTCCCTTTAAACCCACTGGGACCCCATTTCCCACTCCCTTTAAACCCACCGGGACCCCGTTTCCCACTCCCTTCAAACCCACCAGGACCCCGTTTCCCACTCCCTTCAAACACACCGGGACCCCGTTTCCCACTCCCTTCAAACGCACCGGGACCCCGTTTCCCACTCCCTTCAAACCCACCGGGACCCTGTTTCCCACTCCCTTCAAACCCACCGGGACCCCGTTTCCCACTCCCTTCAAACACACCGGGACCACGTTTCCCACTCCCTTTAAACCCACTGGGACCCCGTTTCCCACTCCCTTCAAACCCACCGGGACCCCGTTTCCCACTCCCTTCAAACCCACCAGTACCCCGTTTCCCACTCCCTCTAAACCCACTGGGACCCGGTTTCCCAGTCCTTTTAAACCCACCGGGACCCCGTTTCCCACACCCTTCAACCCCACCGGGACCCCGTTTCCCACTCCCTTCAAACTCACCGGGACCCCGTTTCCCACTCCCTTTAAACCCACTGGGACCACGTTTCCCACTCCCTTCAAACACACCGGGACCCCGTTTCCCACTCCCTTCAAACCCACCAGTACCCCGTTTCCCACTCCCTTTAAACCCATCGGGACCCTGTTTCCGACCCCGTTTAAACCCACCAGGACCCCGTTTCCCACTCCCTTCAAACCCACCGGGACCACGTTTCCCACTCCCTTCAATCCCACCGGGACCCCGTTTCCCACTCCCTTCAAACCACCGGGAACCCATTTCCCACTCCCTTTAAACCCACCGGGACCCCGTTTCCCACTCCCTTTAAACGCACTGGGACCCCGTTTCCCACTCACTTCAAACCCACCGGGACCTCGTTTCCCACTCCCTTTCAACCCACCAGGACCCCATTTCCCACTCCCTTCAAACCCACCGGGACCCCGTTTCCCACTCCCTTTAAACCCACAGGGACCCCGTTTCCCACTCCCTTTAATCCCACCGTGACCCCGTTTCCCACTCCCTTTAAACCCACCAGGACCCTGTTTCCCACTCCTTTTAAACCCACCAGGACCCCATTTCCCACTCCCTTCAAACCCACCAGGACCCCATTTCCCACTCCCTTTAAACCCACCAGGACCCTGTTTCCCACTCCCTTTAAAGCCACCGGGACCCCGTTTCCCACTCCCTTTCAACCCACCAGGACCCCATTTCCCACTCCCTTCAAACCCACCGGGACCCCGTTTCCCACTCCTTTAAACCCACAGGGACCCCGCTTCCCACTCCCTTTAAACCCACCGGGACCCCGTTTCCCACTCCCTTTAAACCCACCAGGACCCTGTTTCCCACTCCCTTCAAACCCACCGGGACCCCGTTTCCCACTCCCTTTAAACGCACTGGGACCCCGTTTCCCACTGACTTTAAACCCACCTGAACCCCATTTCCCATTCCCTTTAAACCCATGTGACCTCGTGTCCTGCTCTCTTTAAACTCACAGGGACCCCATTTTGCTCTCCCTTTAACCACATCAGGGAACCCCTTTCCTGCTCCAGTTAAACCACCTGAGACCCCGTTTCCCACTCCCTTCAAACCCACTGGGGACCCCGTTTCCCACTCCCTTTAAACCCACCGGGACCCCGTTTCCCACTGCCTTTAAACGCACTGGGACCCCGTTTCGCACTCACTTCAAACCCACCGGGACCCCGTTTCCCACTCCCTTCAATCCGACCGGGACCCCGTTTCAAACTCCCTTCAAACCCACTGGGGACCCCGTTTCACACTCCCTTTAAACCCACTGGGATCCCGTTTCCCACTCCCTTCAAACCCACTGGGACCCCGTTTCCCACTCCCTTTAAACCCACTGGGACCCCGTTTCCCACTCCCTTTAAACGCACCGGGACCCCGTTTCCCAGTCCCTTTAAACGCACTGGGACCCCGTTTCCTAGTCCCTTTAAACGCACTGGGACCCCGTTTCCCACTCCCTTTAAACCCACCGGGACCCCGTTTCCCACTCCCTTTGAACCCACCGGGACCCCTATTCCCACTTCTTTAAACCCACCAGGACCCCGTTTCCCACACCCTTTAAACCCACCGGGACCCCGTTTCCCATTCCCTTTAAACCCACCGGGACCCCGTTTCCCACTCCCTTTAAACCTTCTGGGACCCAGTTTCCCACTCCCTTTAAACCCACCGGGAACCCGTTTCCCACTCCCGTTAAACCCGCCGGGACCCCGTTTCCCATTTCCTTTAAACACACTGGGACCCCGTTTCCCACTCCCTTTAAACCCACTGGGACCCCCATTTCCCACTCCCTTTAAACCCACCGGGACCCCGTTTCCCACTCCCTTCAAACCCACCGGGACCCCGTTTCCCACTCCCTTCAAACCCAACAGGACCCCATTTCCCACTCCCTTCAATCCCACCGGGACCCCATTTCCCACTCCCTTCAATCCCACCGGGACCCCGTTTCCCACTCCCTTCAAACACACCGGGACCCCGTTTCCCACTCCCTTCAAACACACCGGAACCCCGTTTCCCACTCCCTTCAAACCCACCGGGACCCCGTTTCCCACTCCCTTCAAACCCACCGGGACCCCGTTTCCCACTCCCTTCAAACACACCGGGATCCCGTTTCCCACTCCCTTTAAACCCACTGGGACCCCGTTTCCCACTCCCTTCAAACCCACCGGGACCCCGTTTCCCACACCCTTCAAACCCACCGGGACCCCCGTTTCCCACTCCCTTCAAACTCACCGGGACCTCGTTTCCCACTCCCTTTAAACCCACTGGGACCACGTTTCCCACTCCCTTCAAACACACCGGGACCCCGTTTCCACTCCCTTCAAACCCACACAGTACCCCCGTTTCCCACTCCCTTTAAACCCACCGGGACCCTGTTTCCGACCCCCTTTAAACCCACCAGGACCCCGTTTCCCACTCCCTTCAAACCCACCGGGACCCCGTTTCCCACTCCCTTCAATCCCACCGGGACCCCGTTTCCCACTCCCTTCAAACCCACCGGGACCCCGTTTCCCACTCCCTTCAAACCCACCGGGACCCCGTTTCCCACTCCCTTTAAACGCACTGGGACCCCGTTTCCCACTGCCTTTAAACCCACCTGAACCCCATTTCCCACTCCCTTTAAACCCATGTGACCTCGTGACCTGCTCTCTTTAAACTCACCGGGACCACATTTTGCTCTCCCTTTAACCACATCAGGGAACCCCTTTCCTGCTCCAGTTAAACCCCCTGAGACCCCGTTTCCCACTCCCTTCAAACCCACTGGGGACCCCGTTTCCCACTCCCTTTAAACCCACCGGGACCCCGTTTCCCACTGCCTTTAAACGCACTGGGACCCCGTTTCGCACTCCCTTCAAACCCACCGGGACCCCGTTTCCCACTCCCTTCAATCCGACCGGGACCCCGTTTCCCACTCCCTTCAAACCCACTGGGGACCCCGTTTCACACTCCCTTTAAACCCACTGGGATCCCGTTTCCCACTCCCTTCAAACCCACTGGGACCCCGTTTCCCACTCACTTCAAACCCACCGGGACCCCGTTTCCCACTCCCTTTAAACCCACAGGGACCCCGTTTCCCACTCACTTTAAACCCACCGGGACCCCGTTTCCCACTCCCTTTAAACGCACTGGGACCCCGTTTCCCACTCCCTTTAAACCCACCAGGACCCCGTTTCCCACTCCCTTCAAACCCACCGGGACCCCGTTTCCCACTCCCTTTAAACGCACTGGGACCCCGTTTCCCACTGACTTTAAACCCACCTGAACCCCATTTCCCACTCCCTTTAAACCCATGTGACCTCGTGTCCTGCTCCCTTTAAACTCACCGGGACCCCATTTTGCTCTCCCTTTAACCACATCTGGGAACCCCTTTCCTGCTCCATTTAAACCCCCTGAGACCCCGTTTCCCACTCCCTTCAAACCCACTGTGGACCCCGTTTCACAATCCCTTTATACCCACTGGGATCCCGTTTCCCACTCCCTTTAAACCCACCAGGACCCCGTTTCCCACTCCCTTTAAACCCACCGGGACCCCGTTTCCCACTCCCTTTAAACCCACCGGGACCCCGTTTCCCACTCCCTTTAAACCCACCGGGACCCCGTTTCCCACTCCCTTTAAACCCACCGGGACCCCGTTTCCCACTCCCTTTAAACTCACCGGGACCCCGTTTCCCACTCCCTTTAAACCCACCGGGACCCCGTTTCCCATTCCCTTTGAACCCACCAGGACCCCGTTTCCCACTCCCTTTAAACCCACCGGGACCCCTTTTCCCATTCCCTTTAAACCCACCGGGACCCCGTTTCCCACTCCCTTTAATCCCACCGGGACCCCGTTTCCCACTCCCTTCAAACCCACCGGGACCCGATTTCCCACTCCCTTTAATCCCACCGGGACCCCGTTTCCCACTCCCTTCAAACCCACCGGGACCCGGTTTCCCACTCCCTTTAATCCCACCGGGACCCCTTTTCCCACTCCCTTCAAACCCACCGGGACCCCGTTTCCCACTCCCTTTAAACCCACCGGGACCCCGTTTCCCAGTCCCTTTAAACCCACCGGGACCCTGTTTCCCATTCCCTTCAAACCCACCGGGACCCCGTTTCCCAGTCCCTTTAAACCCACCGGGACCCCGTTTCCCATTCCCTTCAAACCCACCGGGACCCCGTTTCCCACTCCCTTCAAACCCACCGGGACCCCGTTTCCCACTCCCTTTCAACCCACCAGGACCCCGTTTCCCACTCCCTTCAAACCCACCGGGACCCCGTTTCCCACTCCCTTCAAACCCATCGGGACCCCGTTTCCCACTCCCTTTAAACGCACTGGGACCCCGTTTCCCACTGACTTTAAACCCACCTGAACCCCATTTCCCACTCCCATTAAACCCATGTGACCTCGTGTCCTGCTCCCTTTAAACTCACCGGGACCCCATTTTGCTCTCCCTTTAACCACATCAGGGAACCCCTTTCCTGCTCCATTTAAACCCCCTGAGACCCCGTTTCCCACTCCCTTTAAACCCACCAGGACCCCTTTTCCCATTCCCTTTAAACCCACCGGGACCCCGTTTCCCACTCCCTTTAAACCCTCCGGGACCCCGTTTCCCACTCCCTTTAAACCCACCGGGACCCCGTTTCCCATTCCCTTTAAACCCACCGGGACCCTGTTTCCCACTCCCTTCAATCCCACCGGGACCCCGTTTCCCATTCCCTTCAAACCCACCGGGGCCCCGTTTCCCACTCCCTTCAAACCCACCGGGACCCCGTTTCCCACTCCCTTTCAACCCACCAGGACCCCATTTCCCACTCCTTTCAAACCCACCGGGACCCCGTTTCCCACTCCCTTTAAACCCACAGGGACCCCGTTTCCCACTCCCTTTAAACCCACCGGGACCCCGTTTCCCACTCCCTTTAAACGCACTGGGACCCCGTTTCCCACTCCCTTTAAACCCACCAGGACCCCGTTTCCCACTCCCTTCAAACCCACCGGGACCCCGTTTCCCACTCCCTTTAAACGCACTGGGACCCCGTTTCCCACTGACTTTAAACCCACCTGAACCCCATTTCCCACTCCCTTTAAACCCATGTGACCTCGTGTCCTGCTCCCTTTAAACTCACCGGGACCCCATTTTGCTCTCCCTTTAACCACATCTGGGAACCCCTTTCCTGCTCCATTTAAACCCCCTGAGACCCCGTTTCCCACTCCCTTTAAACCCACTGGGACCCCATTTCCCACTCCCTTTAAATGCACCGGGACCCCGTTTCCCAGTCCCTTTAAACGCACTGGGACCCCATTTTCCACTGACTTTAAACCCACCTGAACCACATTTCCCAGTCCCTTTAAACCCGTGACCTCGTGTCCTGCTCCCTTTAAACCCACCAGGACCCCATTTCCCACTCCCTTTAAACCCACCAGGACCCCTTTTCCCATTCCCTTTAAACCCACCGTGACCCCGTTTCCCACTCCCTTCAAACCCTCCGGGACCCCGTTTCCCACTCCCTTTAAACCCACCGGGACCCCGTTTCCCATTCCCTTTAAACCCACCGGGACCCCGTTTCCCACTGCCTTTAAAGGCACTGGGACCCCGTTTCGCACTCACTTCAAACCCACCGGGACCCCGTTTCCCACTCCCTTCAATCCGACCGGGACCCCGTTTCAAACTCCCTTCAAACCCACTGGGGACCCCGTTTCACACTCCCTTTAAACCCACTGGGATCCCGTTTCCCACTCCCTTCAAACCCACTGGGACCCCGTTTCCCACTCCCTTTAAACCCACTGGGACCCCGTTTCCCACTCCCTTTAAACGCACCGGGACCCCGTTTCCCAGTCCCTTTAAACGCACTGGGACCCCGTTTCCTAGTCCCTTTAAACGCACTGGGACCCCGTTTCCCACTCCCTTTAAACCCACCGGGACCCCGTTTCCCACTCCCTTTGAACCCACCGGGACCCCTATTCCCACTTCTTTAAACCCACCAGGACCCCGTTTCCCACACCCTTTAAACCCACCGGGACCCCGTTTCCCATTCCCTTTAAACCCACCGGGACCCCGTTTCCACTCCCTTTAAACCTTCTGGGACCCAGTTTCCCACTCCCTTTAAACCCACCGGGAACCCGTTTCCCACTCCCGTTAAACCCGCCGGGACCCCGTTTCCCATTTCCTTTAAACACACTGGGACCCCGTTTCCCACTCCCTTTAAACCCACTGGGACCCCATTTCCCACTCCCTTTAAACCCACCGGGACCCCGTTTCCCACTCCCTTCAAACCCACCGGGACCCCGTTTCCCACTCCCTTCAAACCCAACAGGACCCCATTTCCCACTCCCTTCAATCCCACCGGGACCCCATTTCCCACTCCCTTCAATCCCACCGGGACCCCGTTTCCCACTCCCTTCAAACACACCGGGACCCCGTTTCCCACTCCCTTCAAACACACCGGAACCCCGTTTCCCACTCCCTTCAAACCCACCGGGACCCCGTTTCCCACTCCCTTCAAACCCACCGGGACCCCGTTTCCCACTCCCTTCAAACACACCGGGATCCCGTTTCCCACTCCCTTTAAACCCACTGGGACCCCGTTTCCCACTCCCTTCAAACCCACCGGGACCCCGTTTCCCACTCCCTTCAAACCCACCGGGACCCCGTTTCCCACTCCCTTCAAACCCACCGGGACCCCGTTTCCCACACCCTTCAAACCCACCGGGACCCCGTTTCCCACTCCCTTCAAACTCACCGGGACCTCGTTTCCCACTCCCTTTAAACCCACTGGGACCACGTTTCCCACTCCCTTCAAACACACCGGGACCCCGTTTCCACTCCCTTCAAACCCACACAGTACCCCGTTTCCCACTCCCTTTAAACCCACCGGGACCCTGTTTCCGACCCCCTTTAAACCCACCAGGACCCCGTTTCCCACTCCCTTCAAACCCACCGGGACCCCGTTTCCCACTCCCTTCAATCCCACCGGGACCCCGTTTCCCACTCCCTTCAAACCCACCGGGACCCCGTTTCCCACTCCCTTCAAACCCACCGGGACCCCGTTTCCCACTCCCTTTAAACGCACTGGGACCCCGTTTCCCACTGCCTTTAAACCCACCTGAACCCCATTTCCCACTCCCTTTAAACCCATGTGACCTCGTGACCTGCTCTCTTTAAACTCACCGGGACCACATTTTGCTCTCCCTTTAACCACATCAGGGAACCCCTTTCCTGCTCCAGTTAAACCCCCTGAGACCCCGTTTCCCACTCCCTTCAAACCCACTGGGGACCCCGTTTCCCACTCCCTTTAAACCCACCGGGACCCCGTTTCCCACTGCCTTTAAACGCACTGGGACCCCGTTTCGCACTCCCTTCAAACCCACCGGGACCCCGTTTCCCACTCCCTTCAATCCGACCGGGACCCCGTTTCCCACTCCCTTCAAACCCACTGGGGACCCCGTTTCACACTCCCTTTAAACCCACTGGGATCCCGTTTCCCACTCCCTTCAAACCCACTGGGACCCCGTTTCCCACTCACTTCAAACCCACCGGGACCCCGTTTCCCACTCCCTTTAAACCCACAGGGACCCCGTTTCCCACTCACTTTAAACCCACCGGGACCCCGTTTCCCACTCCCTTTAAACGCACTGGGACCCCGTTTCCCACTCCCTTTAAACCCACCAGGACCCCGTTTCCCACTCCCTTCAAACCCACCGGGACCCCGTTTCCCACTCCCTTTAAACGCACTGGGACCCCGTTTCCCACTGACTTTAAACCCACCTGAACCCCATTTCCCACTCCCTTTAAACCCATGTGACCTCGTGTCCTGCTCCCTTTAAACTCACCGGGACCCCATTTTGCTCTCCCTTTAACCACATCTGGGAACCCCTTTCCTGCTCCATTTAAACCCCCTGAGACCCCGTTTCCCACTCCCTTCAAACCCACTGTGGACCCCGTTTCACAATCCCTTTATACCCACTGGGATCCCGTTTCCCACTCCCTTTAAACCCACCAGGACCCCGTTTCCCACTCCCTTTAAACCCACCGGGACCCCGTTTCCCACTCCCTTTAAACCCACCGGGACCCCGTTTCCCACTCCCTTTAAACCCACCGGGACCCCGTTTCCCACTCCCTTTAAACCCACCGGGACCCCGTTTCCCACTCCCTTTAAACTCACCGGGACCCCGTTTCCCACTCCCTTCAAACCCACCGGGACCCGATTTCCCACTCCCTTTAATCCCACCGGGACCCCGTTTCCCACTCCCTTTAAACCCACCGGGACCCCGTTTCCCACTCCCTTTAAACCCACCGGGACCCCGTTTCCCATTCCCTTTAAACCCACCGGGACCCCGTTTCCCACTCCCTTTAATCCCACCGGGACCCCGTTTCCCACTCCCTTCAAACCCACCTGGACCCGATTTCCCACTCCCTTTAATCCCACCGGGACCCCGTTTCCCACTCCCTTCAAACCCACCGGGACCCCGTTTCCCACTCCCTTTAATCCCACCGGGACCCCTTTTCCCACTCCCTTCAAACCCACCGGGACCCCGTTTCCCACTCCCTTTAAACCCACCGGGACCCCGTTTCCCAGTCCCTTTAAACCCACCGGGACCCTGTTTCCCATTCCCTTCAAACCCACCGGGACCCCGTTTCCCAGTCCCTTTAAACCCACCGGGACCCCGTTTCCCATTCCCTTCAAACCCACCGGGACCCCGTTTCCCACTCCCTTCAAACCCACCGGGACCGCGTTTCCCACTCCCTTTCAACCCACCAGGACCCCGTTTCCCACTCCCTTCAAACCCACCGGGACCCCGTTTCCCACTCCCTTCAAACCCATCGGGACCCCGTTTCCCACTCCCTTTAAACGCACTGGGACCCCGTTTCCCACTGACTTTAAACCCACCTGAACCCCATTTCCCACTCCCTTTAAACCCATGTGACCTCGTGTCCTGCTCCCTTTAAACTCACCGGGACCCCATTTTGCTCTCCCTTTAACCACATCAGGGAACCCCTTTCCTGCTCCATTTAAACCCCCTGAGACCCCGTTTCCCACTCCCTTTAAACCCACCAGGACCCCTTTTCCCATTCCCTTTAAACCCACCGGGACCCCGTTTCCCACTCCCTTTAAACCCTCCGGGACCCCGTTTCCCACTCCCTTTAAACCCACCGGGACCCCGTTTCCCATTCCCTTTAAACCCACCGGGACCCTGTTTCCCACTCCCTTCAATCCCACCGGGACCCCGTTTCCCATTCCCTTCAAACCCACCGGGGCCCCGTTTCCCACTCCCTTCAAACCCACCGGGACCCCGTTTCCCACTCCCTTTCAACCCACCAGGACCCCATTTCCCACTCCTTTCAAACCCACCGGGACCCCGTTTCCCACTCCCTTTAAACCCACAGGGACCCCGTTTCCCACTCCCTTTAAACCCACCGGGACCCCGTTTCCCACTCCCTTTAAACGCACTGGGACCCCGTTTCCCACTCCCTTTAAACCCACCAGGACCCCGTTTCCCACTCCCTTCAAACCCACCGGGACCCCGTTTCCCACTCCCTTTAAACGCACTGGGACCCCGTTTCCCACTGACTTTAAACCCACCTGAACCCCATTTCCCACTCCCTTTAAACCCATGTGACCTCGTGTCCTGCTCCCTTTAAACTCACCGGGACCCCATTTTGCTCTCCCTTTAACCACATCTGGGAACCCCTTTCCTGCTCCATTTAAACCCCCTGAGACCCCGTTTCCCACTCCCTTTAAACCCACTGGGACCCCGTTTCCCACTCCCTTTAAATGCACCGGGACCCCGTTTCCCAGTCCCTTTAAACGCACTGGGACCCCATTTTCCACTGACTTTAAACCCACCTGAACCACATTTCCCAGTCCCTTTAAACCCGTGACCTCGTGTCCTGCTCCCTTTAAACCCACCAGGACCCCATTTCCCACTCCCTTTAAACCCACCAGGACCCCTTTTCCCATTCCCTTTAAACCCACCGTGACCCCGTTTCCCACTCCCTTCAAACCCTCCGGGACCCCGTTTCCCACTCCCTTTAAACCCACCGGGACCCCGTTTCCCATTCCCTTTAAACCCACCGGGACCCCGTTTCCCACTCCCTTCAATCCCACCGGGACCCCGTTTCCCACTCCCTTCAAACCCTCCGGGACCCCGTTTCCCACTCCCTTTAAACCCACCGGGACCCCGTTTCCCACTCCCTTCAAACCCTCCGGGACCCCGTTTCCCACTCCCTTTAAACCCACCGGGACCCCGTTTCCCATTCCCTTCAATCCCACAGGGACCCCGTTTCCCACTCCCTTCAAACCCACCGGGACCCCGTTTCCCACTCCCTTCAATCCCACCGGGACCCCGTTTCCCATTCCCTTCAAACCCACCGGGGCCCCGTTACCCACTCCCTTCAAACCCACCGGGACCCCGTTTCTCACTCCCTTTCAACCCACCAGGACCCCATTTCCCACTCCCATCAAACCCACCGGGACCCCGTTTCCCACTCCCTTTAAACCCACAGGGACCCCGTTTCCCACTCCCTTTAAACCCACCGGGACCCCGTTTCCCACTCCCTTTAAACGCACTGGGACCCCATTTCCCACTCCCTTTAAACCCACCAGGACCCCGTTTCCCACTCCCTTCAAACCCACCGGGACCCCGTTTCCCACTCCCTTTAAACGCACTGGGACCCCGTTTCCCACTGACTTTAAACCCACCTGAACCCCATTTCCCACTCCCTTTAAACCCATGTGACCTCGTGTCCTGCTCCCTTTAAACTCACCGGGACCCCATTTTGCTCTCCCTTTAACCACATCTGGGAACCCCTTTCCTGCTCCATTTAAACCCCCTGAGACCCCGTTTCCCACTCCCTTCAAACCCACTGTGGACCCCGTTTCACACTCCCTTTATACCCACTGGGATCCCGTTTCCCACTCCCTTCAAACCCACCGGGACCCCGTTTCCCACTCCCTTTAAACCCACCGGGACCCCTTTTCCCATTCCCTTTAAACCCACCAGGACCCCGTTTCCCACTCCCTTTAATCCCACCGGGACCCCGTTTCCCATTCCCTTTAATCCCACCGGGACCCCGTTTCCCACTCCCTTTAAACCCACCGGGACCCCGTTTCCCACTCCCTTCAAACCCACTGTGGACCCCGTTTCACACTCCCTTTATACCCACTGGGATCCCGTTTCCCACTCCCTTCAAACCCACCGGGACCCCGTTTCCCACTCCCTTTAAACCCACCGGGACCCCTTTTCCCATTCCCTTTAAACCCACCTGGACCCCGTTTCCCACTCCCTTTAATCCCACCGGGACCCCGTTTCCCATTCCCTTTAATCCCACCGGGACCCCGTTTCCCACTCCCTTTAAACCCACCGGGACCCCGTTTCCCACTCCCTTTAAACCCACCGGGACCCCGTTTCCCACTCCCTTTAAACCCACCGGGACCCCGTTTCCCACTCCCTTTAAACCCACCGGGACCCCGTTTCCCACTCCCTTTAAACCCACCGGGAGGACCCCGTTTCCCACTCCCTTTAAACCCACCGGGACCCCGTTTCCCATTCCTTTGAACCCACCAGGACCCCGTTTCCACTCCCTTTAAACCCACCGGGACCCCTTTTCCCATTCCCTTTAAACCCACCGGGACCCCGTTTCCCACTCCCTTTAATCCCACTGGGACCCCGTTTCCACTCCCTTCAAACCCACCGGGACCCCATTTCCCACTCCCTTTAATCCCACCGGGACCCCGTTTCCCACTCCCTTCAAACCCACCGGGACCCCGTTTCCCACTCCCTTTAATCCCACCGGGACCCCGTTTCCCACTCCCTTCAAACCCACCGGGACCCCGTTTCCCACTCCCTTTAAACCCACCGGGACCCCGTTTCCCAGTCCCTTTAAACCCACCGGGACCCCGTTTCCCAGTCCCTTCAAACCCACCGGGACCCCGTTTCCCAGTCCCTTTAAACCCACCGGGACCCCGTTTCCCATTCCCTTCAAACCCACCGGGACCCCGTTTCCCACTCCCTTCAAACCCACCGGGACCCCGTTTCCCACTCCCTTTCAACCCACCAGGACCCCGTTTCCCACTCCCTTCAAACCCACCGGGACCCCGTTTCCCACTCCCTTCAAACCCACCGGGACCCCGTTTCCCAGTCCCTTTAAACCCACCGGGACCCCGTTTCCCATTCCCTTCAAACCCACCGGGACCCCGTTTCCCACTCCCTTCAAACCCACCGGGACCCCGTTTCCCACTCCCTTTCAACCCACCAGGACCCCGTTTCCCACTCCCTTCAAACCCACCGGGACCCCGTTTCCCACTCCCTTCAAACCCACCGGGACCCCGTTTCCCACTCCCTTTCAACCCACCAGGACCCCGTTTCCCACTCCCTTCAAACCCACCGGGACCCCGTTTCCCACTCCCTTCAAACCCACCGGGACCCCGTTTCCCACTCCCTTTAAACCCCCCGGGACCCCGTTTCCCACTCCCTTTAAACCCACCGGGACCCCGTTTCCCACTCCCTTTAAACCCACCGGGACCCCGTTTCCCACTCCCTTTAAACCCACCAGGACCCCATTTCCCACTCCCTTTAAACCCACCAGGACCCCTTTTCCCATTCCCTTTAAACCCACCGTGACCCCGTTTCCCACTCCCTTCAAACCCTCCGGGACCCCGTTTCCCACTCCCTTTAAACCCACCGGGACCCCGTTTCCCATTCCCTTTAAACCCACCGGGACCCCGTTTCCCACTGCCTTTAAACGCACTGGGACCCCGTTTCGCACTCACTTCAAACCCACCGGGACCCCGTTTCCCACTCCCTTCAATCCGACCGGGACCCCGTTTCAAACTCCCTTCAAACCCACTGGGGACCCCGTTTCACACTCCCTTTAAACCCACTGGGATCCCGTTTCCCACTCCCTTCAAACCCACTGGGACCCCGTTTCCCACTCCCTTTAAACCCACTGGGACCCCGTTTCCCACTCCCTTTAAACGCACCGGGACCCCGTTTCCCAGTCCCTTTAAACGCACTGGGACCCCGTTTCCTAGTCCCTTTAAACGCACTGGGACCCCGTTTCCCACTCCCTTTAAACCCACCGGGACCCCGTTTCCCACTCCCTTTGAACCCACCGGGACCCCTATTCCCACTTCTTTAAACCCACCAGGACCCCGTTTCCCACACCCTTTAAACCCACCGGGACCCCGTTTCCCATTCCCTTTAAACCCACCGGGACCCCGTTTCCCACTCCCTTTAAACCTTCTGGGACCCAGTTTCCCACTCCCTTTAAACCCACCGGGAACCCGTTTCCCACTCCCGTTAAACCCGCCGGGACCCCGTTTCCCATTTCCTTTAAACACACTGGGACCCCGTTTCCCACTCCCTTTAAACCCACTGGGACCCCATTTCCCACTCCCTTTAAACCCACCGGGACCCCGTTTCCCACTCCCTTCAAACCCACCGGGACCCCGTTTCCCACTCCCTTCAAACCCAACAGGACCCCATTTCCCACTCCCTTCAATCCCACCGGGACCCCATTTCCCACTCCCTTCAATCCCACCGGGACCCCGTTTCCCACTCCCTTCAAACACACCGGGACCCCGTTTCCCACTCCCTTCAAACACACCGGAACCCCGTTTCCCACTCCCTTCAAACCCACCGGGACCCCGTTTCCCACTCCCTTCAAACCCACCGGGACCCCGTTTCCCACTCCCTTCAAACACACCGGGATCCCGTTTCCCACTCCCTTTAAACCCACTGGGACCCCGTTTCCCACTCCCTTCAAACCCACCGGGACCCCGTTTCCCACACCCTTCAAACCCACCGGGACCCCGTTTCCCACTCCCTTCAAACTCACCGGGACCTCGTTTCCCACTCCCTTTAAACCCACTGGGACCACGTTTCCCACTCCCTTCAAACACACCGGGACCCCGTTTCCACTCCCTTCAAACCCACACAGTACCCCGTTTCCCACTCCCTTTAAACCCACCGGGACCCTGTTTCCGACCCCCTTTAAACCCACCAGGACCCCGTTTCCCACTCCCTTCAAACCCACCGGGACCCCGTTTCCCACTCCCTTCAATCCCACCGGGACCCCGTTTCCCACTCCCTTCAAACCCACCGGGACCCCGTTTCCCACTCCCTTCAAACCCACCGGGACCCCGTTTCCCACTCCCTTTAAACGCACTGGGACCCCGTTTCCCACTGCCTTTAAACCCACCTGAACCCCATTTCCCACTCCCTTTAAACCCATGTGACCTCGTGACCTGCTCTCTTTAAACTCACCGGGACCACATTTTGCTCTCCCTTTAACCACATCAGGGAACCCCTTTCCTGCTCCAGTTAAACCCCCTGAGACCCCGTTTCCCACTCCCTTCAAACCCACTGGGGACCCCGTTTCCCACTCCCTTTAAACCCACCGGGACCCCGTTTCCCACTGCCTTTAAACGCACTGGGACCCCGTTTCGCACTCCCTTCAAACCCACCGGGACCCCGTTTCCCACTCCCTTCAATCCGACCGGGACCCCGTTTCCCACTCCCTTCAAACCCACTGGGGACCCCGTTTCACACTCCCTTTAAACCCACTGGGATCCCGTTTCCCACTCCCTTCAAACCCACTGGGACCCCGTTTCCCACTCACTTCAAACCCACCGGGACCCCGTTTCCCACTCCCTTTAAACCCACAGGGACCCCGTTTCCCACTCACTTTAAACCCACCGGGACCCCGTTTCCCACTCCCTTTAAACGCACTGGGACCCCGTTTCCCACTCCCTTTAAACCCACCAGGACCCCGTTTCCCACTCCCTTCAAACCCACCGGGACCCCGTTTCCCACTCCCTTTAAACGCACTGGGACCCCGTTTCCCACTGACTTTAAACCCACCTGAACCCCATTTCCCACTCCCTTTAAACCCATGTGACCTCGTGTCCTGCTCCCTTTAAACTCACCGGGACCCCATTTTGCTCTCCCTTTAACCACATCTGGGAACCCCTTTCCTGCTCCATTTAAACCCCCTGAGACCCCGTTTCCCACTCCCTTCAAACCCACTGTGGACCCCGTTTCACAATCCCTTTATACCCACTGGGATCCCGTTTCCCACTCCCTTTAAACCCACCAGGACCCCGTTTCCCACTCCCTTTAAACCCACCGGGACCCCGTTTCCCACTCCCTTTAAACCCACCGGGACCCCGTTTCCCACTCCCTTTAAACCCACCGGGACCCCGTTTCCCACTCCCTTTAAACCCACCGGGACCCCGTTTCCCACTCCCTTTAAACTCACCGGGACCCCGTTTCCCACTCCCTTTAAACCCACCGGGACCCCGTTTCCCATTCCCTTTGAACCCACCAGGACCCCGTTTCCCACTCCCTTTAAACCCACCGGGACCCCTTTTCCCATTCCCTTTAAACCCACCGGGACCCCGTTTCCCACTCCCTTTAATCCCACCGGGACCCCGTTTCCCACTCCCTTCAAACCCACCGGGACCCGATTTCCCACTCCCTTTAATCCCACCGGGACCCCGTTTCCCACTCCCTTCAAACCCACCGGGACCCCGTTTCCCACTCCCTTTAATCCCACCGGGACCCCTTTTCCCACTCCCTTCAAACCCACCGGGACCCCGTTTCCCACTCCCTTTAAACCCACCGGGACCCCGTTTCCCAGTCCCTTTAAACCCACCGGGACCCTGTTTCCCATTCCCTTCAAACCCACCGGGACCCCGTTTCCCAGTCCCTTTAAACCCACCGGGACCCCGTTTCCCATTCCCTTCAAACCCACCGGGACCCCGTTTCCCACTCCCTTCAAACCCACCGGGACCCCGTTTCCCACTCCCTTTCAACCCACCAGGACCCCGTTTCCCACTCCCTTTAATCCCACCGGGACCCCGTTTCCCATTCCCTTTAATCCCACCGGGACCCCGTTTCCCACTCCCTTTAAACCCACCGGGACCCCGTTTCCCACTCCCTTTAAACCCACCGGGACCCCGTTTCCCACTCCCTTTAAACCCACCGGGACCCCGTTTCCCACTCCCTTTAAACCCACCGGGACCCCGTTTCCCACTCCCTTTAAACCCACCGGGACCCCGTTTCCCACTCCCTTTAAACCCACCGGGACCCCGTTTCCCATTCCCTTTGAACCCACCAGGACCCCGTTTCCCACTCCCTTTAAACCCACCGGGACCCCTTTTCCCATTCCCTTTAAACCCACCGGGACCCCGTTTCCCACTCCCTTTAATCCCACTGGGACCCCGTTTCCCACTCCCTTCAAACCCACCGGGACCCCATTTCCCACTCCCTTTAATCCCACCGGGACCCCGTTTCCCACTCCCTTCAAACCCACCGGGACCCCGTTTCCCACTCCCTTTAATCCCACCGGGACCCCGTTTCCCACTCCCTTCAAACCCACCGGGACCCCGTTTCCCACTCCCTTTAAACCCACCGGGACCCCGTTTCCCAGTCCCTTTAAACCCACCGGGACCCCGTTTCCCAGTCCCTTCAAACCCACCGGGACCCCGTTTCCCAGTCCCTTTAAACCCACCGGGACCCCGTTTCCCATTCCCTTCAAACCCACCGGGACCCCGTTTCCCACTCCCTTCAAACCCACCGGGACCCCGTTTCCCACTCCCTTTCAACCCACCAGGACCCCGTTTCCCACTCCCTTCAAACCCACCGGGACCCCGTTTCCCACTCCCTTCAAACCCACCGGGACCCCGTTTCCCAGTCCCTTTAAACCCACCGGGACCCCGTTTCCCATTCCCTTCAAACCCACCGGGACCCCGTTTCCCACTCCCTTCAAACCCACCGGGACCCCGTTTCCCACTCCCTTTCAACCCACCAGGACCCCGTTTCCCACTCCCTTCAAACCCACCGGGACCCCGTTTCCCACTCCCTTCAAACCCACCGGGACCCCGTTTCCCACTCCCTTTCAACCCACCAGGACCCCGTTTCCCACTCCCTTCAAACCCACCGGGACCCCGTTTCCCACTCCCTTCAAACCCACCGGGACCCCGTTTCCCACTCCCTTTAAACCCACCGGGACCCCGTTTCCCACTCCCTTTAAACCCACCGGGACCCCGTTTCCCACTCCCTTTAAACCCACCGGGACCCCGTTTCCCACTCCCTTTAAACCCACCAGGACCCCATTTCCCACTCCCTTTAAACCCACCAGGACCCCTTTTCCCATTCCCTTTAAACCCACCGTGACCCCGTTTCCCACTCCCTTCAAACCCTCCGGGACCCCGTTTCCCACTCCCTTTAAACCCACCGGGACCCCGTTTCCCATTCCCTTTAAACCCACCGGGACCCCGTTTCCCACTGCCTTTAAACGCACTGGGACCCCGTTTCGCACTCACTTCAAACCCACCGGGACCCCGTTTCCCACTCCCTTCAATCCGACCGGGACCCCGTTTCAAACTCCCTTCAAACCCACTGGGGACCCCGTTTCACACTCCCTTTAAACCCACTGGGATCCCGTTTCCCACTCCCTTCAAACCCACTGGGACCCCGTTTCCCACTCCCTTTAAACCCACTGGGACCCCGTTTCCCACTCCCTTTAAACGCACCGGGACCCCGTTTCCCAGTCCCTTTAAACGCACTGGGACCCCGTTTCCTAGTCCCTTTAAACGCACTGGGACCCCGTTTCCCACTCCCTTTAAACCCACCGGGACCCCGTTTCCCACTCCCTTTGAACCCACCGGGACCCCTATTCCCACTTCTTTAAACCCACCAGGACCCCGTTTCCCACACCATTTAAACCCACCGGGACCCCGTTTCCCATTCCCTTTAAACCCACCGGGACCCCGTTTCCCACTCCCTTTAAACCTTCTGGGACCCAGTTTCCCACTCCCTTTAAACCCACCGGGAACCCGTTTCCCACTCCCGTTAAACCCGCCGGGACCCCGTTTCCCATTTCCTTTAAACACACTGGGACCCCGTTTCCCACTCCCTTTAAACCCACTGGGACCCCATTTCCCACTCCCTTTAAACCCACCGGGACCCCGTTTCCCACTCCCTTCAAACCCACCGGGACCCCGTTTCCCACTCCCTTCAAACCCAACAGGACCCCATTTCCCACTCCCTTCAATCCCACCGGGACCCCATTTCCCACTCCCTTCAATCCCACCGGGACCCCGTTTCCCACTCCCTTCAAACACACCGGGACCCCGTTTCCCACTCCCTTCAAACACACCGGAACCCCGTTTCCCACTCCCTTCAAACCCACCGGGACCCCGTTTCCCACTCCCTTCAAACCCACCGGGACCCCGTTTCCCACTCCCTTCAAACACACCGGGATCCCGTTTCCCACTCCCTTTAAACCCACTGGGACCCCGTTTCCCACTCCCTTCAAACCCACCGGGACCCCGTTTCCCACACCCTTCAAACCCACCGGGACCCCGTTTCCCACTCCCTTCAAACTCACCGGGACCTCGTTTCCCACTCCCTTTAAACCCACTGGGACCACGTTTCCCACTCCCTTCAAACACACCGGGACCCCGTTTCCACTCCCTTCAAACCCACACAGTACCCCGTTTCCCACTCCCTTTAAACCCACCGGGACCCTGTTTCCGACCCCCTTTAAACCCACCAGGACCCCGTTTCCCACTCCCTTCAAACCCACCGGGACCCCGTTTCCCACTCCCTTCAATCCCACCGGGACCCCGTTTCCCACTCCCTTCAAACCCACCGGGACCCCGTTTCCCACTCCCTTCAAACCCACCGGGACCCCGTTTCCCACTCCCTTTAAACGCACTGGGACCCCGTTTCCCACTGCCTTTAAACCCACCTGAACCCCATTTCCCACTCCCTTTAAACCCATGTGACCTCGTGACCTGCTCTCTTTAAACTCACCGGGACCACATTTTGCTCTCCCTTTAACCACATCAGGGAACCCCTTTCCTGCTCCAGTTAAACCCCCTGAGACCCCGTTTCCCACTCCCTTCAAACCCACTGGGGACCCCGTTTCCCACTCCCTTTAAACCCACCGGGACCCCGTTTCCCACTGCCTTTAAACGCACTGGGACCCCGTTTCGCACTCCCTTCAAACCCACCGGGACCCCGTTTCCCACTCCCTTCAATCCGACCGGGACCCCGTTTCCCACTCCCTTCAAACCCACTGGGGACCCCGTTTCACACTCCCTTTAAACCCACTGGGATCCCGTTTCCCACTCCCTTCAAACCCACAGGGACCCCGTTTCCCACTCACTTCAAACCCACCGGGACCCCGTTTCCCACTCCCTTTAAACCCACAGGGACCCCGTTTCCCACTCACTTTAAACCCACCGGGACCCCGTTTCCCACTCCCTTTAAACGCACTGGGACCCCGTTTCCCACTCCCTTTAAACCCACCAGGACCCCGTTTCCCACTCCCTTCAAACCCACCGGGACCCCGTTTCCCACTACCTTTAAACGCACTGGGACCCCGTTTCCCACTGACTTTAAACCCACCTGAACCCCATTTCCCACTCCCTTTAAACCCATGTGACCTCGTGTCCTGCTCCCTTTAAACTCACCGGGACCCCATTTTGCTCTCCCTTTAACCACATCTGGGAACCCCTTTCCTGCTCCATTTAAACCCCCTGAGACCCCGTTTCCCACTCCCTTCAAACCCACTGTGGACCCCGTTTCACAATCCCTTTATACCCACTGGGATCCCGTTTCCCACTCCCTTTAAACCCACCAGGACCCCGTTTCCCACTCCCTTTAAACCCACCGGGACCCCGTTTCCCACTCCCTTTAAACCCACCGGGACCCCGTTTCCCACTCCCTTTAAACCCACCGGGACCCCGTTTCCCACTCCCTTTAAACCCACCGGGACCCCGTTTCCCACTCCCTTTAAACTCACCGGGACCCCGTTTCCCACTCCCTTTAAACCCACCGGGACCCCGTTTCCCATTCCCTTTGAACCCACCAGGACCCCGTTTCCCACTCCCTTTAAACCCACCGGGACCCCTTTTCCCATTCCCTTTAAACCCACCGGGACCCCGTTTCCCACTCCCTTTAATCCCACCGGGACCCCGTTTCCCACTCCCTTCAAACCCACCGGGACCCGATTTCCCACTCCCTTTAATCCCACCGGGACCCCGTTTCCCACTCCCTTCAAACCCACCGGGACCCCGTTTCCCACTCCCTTTAATCCCACCGGGACCCCTTTTCCCACTCCCTTCAAACCCACCGGGACCCCGTTTCCCACTCCCTTTAAACCCACCGGGACCCCGTTTCCCAGTCCCTTTAAACCCACCGGGACCCTGTTTCCCATTCCCTTCAAACCCACCGGGACCCCGTTTCCCAGTCCCTTTAAACCCACCGGGACCCCGTTTCCCATTCCCTTCAAACCCACCGGGACCCCGTTTCCCACTCCCTTCAAACCCACCGGGACCCCGTTTCCCACTCCCTTTCAACCCACCAGGACCCCGTTTCCCACTCCCTTCAAACCCACCGGGACCCCGTTTCCCACTCCCTTCAAACCCATCGGGACCCCGTTTCCCACTCCCTTTAAACGCACTGGGACCCCGTTTCCCACTGACTTTAAACCCACCTGAACCCCATTTCCCACTCCCTTTAAACCCATGTGACCTCGTGTCCTGCTCCCTTTAAACTCACCGGGACCCCATTTTGCTCTCCCTTTAACCACATCAGGGAACCCCTTTCCTGCTCCATTTAAACCCCCTGAGACCCCGTTTCCCACTCCCTTTGAACCCACCAGGACCCCTTTTCCCATTCCCTTTAAACCCACCGGGACCCCGTTTCCCACTCCCTTTAAACCCTCCGGGACCCCGTTTCCCACTCCCTTTAAACCCACCGGGACCCCGTTTCCCATTCCCTTTAAACCCACCGGGACCCTGTTTCCCACTCCCTTCAATCCCACCGGGACCCCGTTTCCCATTCCCTTCAAACCCACCGGGGCCCCGTTTCCCACTCCCTTCAAACCCACCGGGACCCCGTTTCCCACTCCCTTTCAACCCACCAGGACCCCATTTCCCACTCCTTTCAAACCCACCGGGACCCCGTTTCCCACTCCCTTTAAACCCACAGGGACCCCGTTTCCCACTCCCTTTAAACCCACCGGGACCCCGTTTCCCACTCCCTTTAAACGCACTGGGACCCCGTTTCCCACTCCCTTTAAACCCACCAGGACCCCGTTTCCCACTCCCTTCAAACCCACCGGGACCCCGTTTCCCACTCCCTTTAAACGCACTGGGACCCCGTTTCCCACTGACTTTAAACCCACCTGAACCCCATTTCCCACTCCCTTTAAACCCATGTGACCTCGTGTCCTGCTCCCTTTAAACTCACCGGGACCCCATTTTGCTCTCCCTTTAACCACATCTGGGAACCCCTTTCCTGCTCCATTTAAACCCCCTGAGACCCCGTTTCCCACTCCCTTTAAACCCACTGGGACCCCGTTTCCCACTCCCTTTAAATGCACCGGGACCCCGTTTCCCAGTCCCTTTAAACGCACTGGGACCCCATTTTCCACTGACTTTAAACCCACCTGAACCACATTTCCCAGTCCCTTTAAACCCGTGACCTCGTGTCCTGCTCCCTTTAAACCCACCAGGACCCCATTTCCCACTCCCTTTAAACCCACCAGGACCCCTTTTCCCATTCCCTTTAAACCCACCGTGACCCCGTTTCCCACTCCCTTCAAACCCTCCGGGACCCCGTTTCCCACTCCCTTTAAACCCACCGGGACCCCGTTTCCCATTCCCTTTAAACCCACCGGGACCCTGTTTCCCACTCCCTTCAATCCCACCGGGACCCCGTTTCCCACTCCCTTCAAACCCTCCGGGACCCCGTTTCCCACTCCCTTTAAACCCACCGGGACCCCGTTTCCCACTCCCTTCAAACCCTCCGGGACCCCGTTTCCCACTCCCTTTAAACCCACCGGGACCCCGTTTCCCATTCCCTTCAATCCCACAGGGACCCCGTTTCCCACTCCCTTCAAACCCACCGGGACCCCGTTTCCCACTCCCTTCAATCCCACCGGGACCCCGTTTCCCATTCCCTTCAAACCCACCGGGGCCCCGTTTCCCACTCCCTTCAAACCCACCGGGACCCCGTTTCTCACTCCCTTTCAACCCACCAGGACCCCATTTCCCACTCCCATCAAACCCACCGGGACCCCGTTTCCCACTCCCTTTAAACCCACAGGGACCCCGTTTCCCACTCCCTTTAAACCCACCGGGACCCCGTTTCCCACTCCCTTTAAACGCACTGGGACCCCATTTCCCACTCCCTTTAAACCCACCAGGACCCCGTTTCCCACTCCCTTCAAACCTACCGGGACCCCGTTTCCCACTCCCTTTAAACGCACTGGGACCCCGTTTCCCACTGACTTTAAACCCACCTGAACCCCATTTCCCACTCCCTTTAAACCCATGTGACCTCGTGTCCTGCTCCCTTTAAACTCACCGGGACCCCATTTTGCTCTCCCTTTAACCACATCTGGGAACCCCTTTCCTGCTCCATTTAAACCCCCTGAGACCCCGTTTCCCACTCCCTTCAAACCCACTGTGGACCCCGTTTCACACTCCCTTTATACCCACTGGGATCCCGTTTCCCACTCCCTTCAAACCCACCGGGACCCCGTTTCCCACTCCCTTTAAACCCACCGGGACCCCTTTTCCCATTCCCTTTAAACCCACCTGGACCCCGTTTCCCACTCCCTTTAATCCCACCGGGACCCCGTTTCCCATTCCCTTTAATCCCACCGGGACCCCGTTTCCCACTCCCTTTAAACCCACCGGGACCCCGTTTCCCACTCCCTTTAAACCCACCGGGACCCCGTTTCCCACTCCCTTTAAACCCACCGGGACCCCGTTTCCCACTCCCTTTAAACCCACCGGGACCCCGTTTCCCACTCCCTTTAAACCCACCGGGACCCCGTTTCCCACTCCCTTTAAACCCACCGGGACCCCGTTTCCCATTCCCTTTGAACCCACCAGGACCCCGTTTCCCACTCCCTTTAAACCCACCGGGACCCCTTTTCCCATTCCCTTTAAACCCACCGGGACCCCGTTTCCCACTCCCTTTAATCCCACTGGGACCCCGTTTCCCACTCCCTTCAAACCCACCGGGACCCCATTTCCCACTCCCTTTAATCCCACCGGGACCCCGTTTCCCACTCCCTTCAAACCCACCGGGGCCCCGTTTCCCACTCCCTTTAATCCCACCGGGACCCCGTTTCCCACTCCCTTCAAACCCACCGGGACCCCGTTTCCCACTCCCTTTAAACCCACCGGGACCCCGTTTCCCAGTCCCTTTAAACCCACCGGGACCCCGTTTCCCAGTCCCTTCAAACCCACCGGGACCCCGTTTCCCAGTCCCTTTAAACCCACCGGGACCCCGTTTCCCATTCCCTTCAAACCCACCGGGACCCCGTTTCCCACTCCCTTCAAACCCACCGGGACCCCGTTTCCCACTCCCTTTCAACCCACCAGGACCCCGTTTCCCACTCCCTTCAAACCCACCGGGACCCCGTTTCCCACTCCCTTCAAACCCACCGGGACCCCGTTTCCCACTCCCTTTAAACGCACTGGGACCCCGTTTCCCACTGACTTTAAACCCACCTGAACCCCATTTCCCACTCCCTTTAAACCCATGTGATATCGTGTCCTGCTCCCTTTAAACTCACCGGGACCCCATTTTGCTCTCCCTTTAACCACATCAGGGAACCCCTTTCCTGCTCCATTTAAACCCCCTGAGACCCCGTTTCCCACTCCCTTTAAACCCACCAGGACCCCTTTTCCCATTCCCTTTAAACCCACCGGGACCCCGTTTCCCACTCTCTTCAAACCCTCCGGGACCCCGTTTCCCACTCCCTTTAAACCCACCGGGACCCCGTTTCCCATTCCCTTTAAACCCACCGGGACCCTGTTTCCCACTCCCTTCAATCCCACCGGGACCCCGTTTCCCATTCCCTTCAAACCCACCGGGGCCCCGTTTCCCACTCCCTTCAAACCCACCGGGACCCCGTTTCCCACTCCCTTTCAACCCACCAGGACCCCATTTCCCACTCCCTTCAAACCCACCGGGACCCCATTTCCCACTCCCTTTAAACCCACCGGGACCCCGTTTCCCACTCCCTTTAAACGCACTGGGACCCCGTTTCCCACTCCCTTTAAACCCACCAGGACCCCGTTTCCCACTCCCTTCAAACCCACCGGGACCCCGTTTCCCACTCCCTTTAAACGCACTGGGACCCCGTTTCCCACTGACTTTAAACCCACCTGAACCCCATTTCCCACTCCCTTTAAACCCATGTGATCTCGTGTCCTGCTCCCTTTAAACTCACCGGGACCCCATTTTGCTCTCCCTTTAACCACATCTGGGAACCCCTTTCCTGCTCCATTTAAACCCCCTGAGACCCCGTTTCCCACTCCCTTCAAACCCACTGTGGACCCCGTTTCACACTCCCTTTATACCCACTGGGATCCCGTTTCCCACTCCCTTCAAACCCACTGGGACCCCGTTTCCCACTCCCTTCAAACGCACCGGGACCCCGTTTCCCACTCCCTTTAAACGCACCGGGACCCCGTTTCCCAGTCCCTTTAAACGCACTGGGACCCCGTTTCCTAGTCCCTTTAAACGCACTGGGACCCCGTTTCCCACTCCCTTTAAACGCACCGGGACCCCGTTTCCCACTCCCTTTAAACGCACCGGGACCCCGTTTCCCACTCCCTTTAAACGCACCGGGACCCCGTTTCCCACTCCCTTCAATCCCACCGGGACCCCGTTTCCCAGTCCCTTCAAACCCACCGGGACCCCGTTTCCCATTCCCTTCAAACCCACCGGGACCCCGTTTCCCACTCCCTTTAAACGCACTGGGACCCCGTTTCCCACTGACTTTAAACCCACCTGAACCCCATTTCCCACTCCCTTTAAACCCTTGTGACCTCGTGTCCTGCTCCCTTTAAACTCACCAGGACCCCATTTTGCTCTCCCTTTAACCACATCAGGGAACCCCTTTCCTGCTCCATTTAAACCCCCTGAGACCCCGTTTCCTGCTCTCTAAACCCACCACGTTTACTGGAATCAGCATACATTCCTGAATAGAATTATACGTTAGTTGTGGCATTGACAGGAAAATCAGCCAGTGTGGCACCAGAGGAGCCTGGATTCTCAGAATTCATCCACGAATTAGGGACAGTGGCTTCTAGTCCTGTACGCGAACCTGCCAATAATCTCTTTGGCTTCCTCCTGCCTTGCAGAGTGCTGAGATCTCCTCCGTGCTGAGCTCTGAGTTTGGGTCCCAGTCAGGGCAGAAACGGGTAAATTGGCGAATTGGTTTGTTATTCTCAAAGACCAGACCATTACACAGTGCACTGAGGTAGGACAAGGTAAAGCAATAACAGATTGCAGTGTAAAGTGTCACAGTTACAGAGTTCAGTGAACTATGAGATACAAGATGATAACAAGGTAGATTGTGAAGTCAAGAGCCCATCTCATCGGACTAGGGTACTGTTCAATGGCTGATAACTGTGAGGTCCTTTGGGCTTCTTTAGCTGGAGGCCGGTGAAATACTTGGAACTCTCACCCCAAGAGAATTGGAGATGACTTGAGAGCTGAGACTGGCTGAATATTGAGCGAACGCTGATTAAAAGCAGGTCTCTGTCATTCCTGTAACCTTGACGACGCTTGCCCTCCCTCCTCCCCCCCCCCCGCAGGTAATCGCCACCGCTGTGTTATTGATCTGCATCCTGGCGATCGGCGACTCGCGGAATGCCATGATCCCGGGCTTCCTCCGGCCGCTCATGACCTCAGTCTGCGTGCTCCTGATCGGGATGGGGATGGGAGCCAACACCGGCTACGCCATCAACCCAGCGAGGGACTTCGGGCCACGCATGTTCACTTTCGTGGCAGGCTGGGGATCCGAGGTGTTCACGTGAGTCATTTCCCAAGCCCTCGGGAACCTAGAACACACTCTACGTTTCTGTTGTATCCGTTCTCACACCAGATTCCCTTCTGTACAAAATCATCCAGATCCCTCCATTCCGGGGTGTGTCTGTCTGAAACACATCTTATCGTAGCCGCCTCTCCACCATCCCGGCAGTGACCCCAGACAGCTCTCTCTCTAACTTGACCCACACGTCTTAAACAACATTACAGCACAACAGCAGGCCCTTCAGCCCATAGTGCTGTGCTTGCCATACATGGGCCTGTCCCAGAGCCTCTTCATGCTCTCTATTGTATCTGCGTTTTCACCAGCACCCCTGGCAGTGACTGCAGACCCCCACCTCCTGAGCAAGTGTCCTAGTTTAGAGGGCCTGAGCTGTAAGGAGAGATTGGACAAACTTGTACTGGCAGTGCACTCCAACATCCACCTCTCTCTGAGAGAAACTTCCCCGCATTTCTCCTTTAAACCCACACCATTTCACCAAAGATACATGCCTCTGTATTAGACAGTTCAACCTGAGGGAAAAGATGCTGCATGACTAGTCTATCTCAGCCTCTCAGAACCTTAGCAACTTCCATCTGATCTGCCCTCAGTCTCCACAGAGAACAGCCCAACTTTGTCCAATCTCTCGTTACAGCTCATGCCCTCGAAGCCATGCAGGATCCTTGTGATTCTCTCCTAAACCCCCACAACCCCCCAAATAATGGGGAGACCAATAATGCAGATGCAGGGAGACAAGACCAGAACATGAGGGGCAAGTTCTTCACCCCGAGGGTGGTCAGTCTATGCAACGAGCTGCCAGAGGAAGTGGTTGGGGCAGGTAAAGTAACAACGTTTAAAAGATAATTCCTGAGGTACACTGAGAGGAAAGGTTTAGAGGGATACGGACAGGTACACGGATAGGAAAGGTTTAGAGGGATACGGACAGGTAAAAGGATTGGAAAGGTTCAGAAGGATACGGACAGGTACACGGATAGGAAAGATTTAGAGGGATACGGACAGGTTCGTGGATAGGAAAGGTTTAGAGGGATACGGACAGGTACACGGATCGGAAAGGTTTAGAGGGATACGGACAGGTACGCGGATAGGAAAGGTTTAGAGGGATACGGACAGGTACACGGATCGGAAAGGTTTAGAGGGATACGGACAGGTACATGGATAGGAAAGGTTTAGAGGGATACGGATAGGAAAGGTTCAGAGAGATAAGGACAGGTGCACGGATAGGAAAGGTTTAGAGGGATACGGACAGGTACACGGATAGGAAAGGTTTACAGGGATATGGACAGGTACATGGATAGGAAAGGTTCAGAGGGATACAGACAGGTACATGGATAGGAAAGGTTTAGAAGGATACGGACAGGTACAGGGATAGGAAATGTTTAGAGGGATCCGGACAGGTACACGGATAGGAAATGTTTAGAGGGAAATGGACAGGTACACGGATAGGAAAGGTTCAGAGGGATACGGACAGGTACACAGATAGGAAAGGTTCAGAGGGATACGGACAGGTACAGGATAGGACTGGTTTAGAGAGATACGGACAGGTACACGGATAGGAAAGGTTTAGAGGGATACGGACAGATACAAGGATAGGAAATGTTTAGAGGGATACGGACAGGTACACAGATAGGAAAGGTTCAGAGGGATACGGACAGATACAAGGATAGGAAATGTTTAGAGGGTTACAGACAGGTACACAGATAGGAAAGGTTTAGAGTGACACGGACAGGTACACGGATAGGAAAGGTTCAGGGGGATACGGACAGGTACACGGATAGGAAAGGTTTAGAGGGATAAGGACAGGTCCACGGATAGGAAAGGCTTAGAGGGGTACAGAAAGGTACACAGGTAGGAAAGGTTTAGAGGGATATGGACGGGTACACGGATAGGAAAGGCTTAGAGGGATACGGACAGGTACACGGATGGGAAAGGTTTAGAGGGATACGGACAGGTACACGGATGGGAAAGGTTTAGAGGGATACGGACAGGAACACGGATAGGAAAGGTTTAGAGGGATATGGACAGTAACACAGGTAGGAAAGGTTTAGAGGGATACGGACAGGTACACGGATAGGAAAGGTTTAGAGGGATACACACAGGTACACGGATAGGAAAGGTTTAGAGGGATATGGACAGTAACACAGATAGGAAAGGTTTAGAGGGATACGGACAGGTACACGGATAGGAAAGGTTTAGAGGGATAAGGATGGGTACACGGATAGGAAAGGTTTAGAGGGATAAGGATGGGTACACAGATAGGAAAGGTTTAGAGGGATACGGACAGGTACACGGATAGGAAAGGTTTAGAGGGATACGGACAGGTACACGGATAGGAAAGGTTCAGAGGGATACAGACAGATACACGGATAGGCAAGTTTCTGTGGGATACGGACAGGTACACGGATAGGAAAGGTTTAGAGGGATACGGACAGGTAGATGGATAGGAAAGGTTTAGAGGGATACTGACAGGTACACGGATAGGAAACATTTAGAGGGATACGGACAGGTACACGGATAGGAAAGGTTTAGAGGGATACGGACAGATAGACGGATAGGAAGGTTTAGAGGGATACGGACAGGTACACAGATAGGAAAGTTTTAGAGGGATACGGACAGGTACACATATAGGAAAGGTTCAGAGGGATACGGACATGTATACGGATAGGAAAGGTATAAAGGGCTGTGGACAGGTACACGGATAGGAAAGGTTTAAGGGATACCGACAGGTACACGGATGGGAAAGGTTCAGAGGGATACGGACAGGTACATGGATAGGAAATGTTTAGAGGGATACAGACAGGTACACAGATAGGAAAGGTTTAGAGTGACACGGACAGGTACATGGATAGGAAATGTTTAGAGGGATACGGACAGCGACACGGATAGGAAAGGTTTTCAGGGATACAGACAGGTACACGGATAGGAAAGGTTCAGAGGGATACGGACAGATACAAGGATAGGAAATGTTTAGAGGGATACGGACAGGTACACGGATAGGAAAGGTTTAGAGGGATACGGATAGGAAAGGTTTAGAGGGTTACGGACAGGTACACAGATAGGAAAGGTTTAGAGTGACACGGACAGGTACATGGATAGGAAAGGTTCAGAGGGATACGGACAGGTACACAGATAGGAAAGGTTTAGAGTGACACGGACGTACATGGATAGGAAAGGTTTAGAGGGATACGGACAGGGACACGGATAGGAAAGGTTTTCAGGGATGCAGACAGGTACACGGATAGGAAAGGTTCAGAGGGATACGGACAGATACAAGGATAGGAAATGTTTAGAGGGATATGGACAGGTACACGGATAGGAAAGGTTTAGAGGGATACGGACAGGTACACGGATAGGAAAGGTTTAGAGGGATATGGACAGGTACACGGATAGGAAAGGTTTAGAGGGATACGGACAGGTACACGGATAGGAAAGGTTCAGAGGGATACGGACAGATACACAGATAGGGAAGGTTTAGAGTGACACGGACAGGTACATGGATAGGAAAGGATTAGAGAGTTACGGACAGGTACACAGATAGGAAAGGTTTAGAGTGACACGGACAGGTACATGGATAGGAAAGGTTCAGAGGGATACGGACAGGTACACAGATAGGAAAGGTTTAGAGTGACACGGACGTACACGGATAGGAAAGGTTTAGAGGGATACGGACAGGACCACGGATAGGAAAGGTTTTCAGGGATACAGACTGGTACACGGATAGGAAAGGTTCAGAGGGATACGGACAGATACAAGGATAGGAAATGTTTAGAGGGATATGGAAAGGTACACGGATAGGAAAGGTTTAGAGGGATACGGACAGGTACACGGATAGGAAAGGTTTAGAGGGATATGGACAGGTACACGGATAGGAAAGGTTTAGAGGGATACGGACAGGTACACGGATAGGAACAGTTTAGAGGGATACGGAAAGGTACACCGATAGGAAAGGTTCAGAGGGATACGGACAGGTACATGGATAGGAAAGGTTTAGAAGGATACGGACGGGTACACGGATAGGAAAGGTTTAGAGGGATACAGACGGGTACACGGATAGGAAAGGTTTAGAGGGATACGGATGGGTACACGGATAGGAAAGGTTTAGAGGGATATGGATGGGTACACGGATAGGAAAGGTTTAGAGGGATATGGACGGGTACACGGATAGGAAAGGTTTAGAGGGATATGGACAGGTACACGGATAGGGAAGATTTAGAGGGATATGGACAGGTACACTGATTGGAAAGGTTTAGAGGGATACGGACAGATACACAGATAGGGAAGGTTTAGAGTGACACGGACAGGTACATGGATAGGAAAGGTTTAGAGGGTTACGGACAGGTACACAGATAGGAAAGGTTTAGAGTGACACGGACAGGTACATGGATAGGAAAGGTTCAGAGGGATACGGACAGGTACACAGATAGGAAAGGTTTAGAGTGACACGGACGTACATGGATAGGAAAGGTTTAGAGGGATACGGACAGGGACACGGATAGGAAAGGTTTTCAGGGATACAGACAGGTACACGGATAGGAAAGGTTCAGAGGGATACGGACAGATACAAGGATAGGAAATGTTTAGAGGGATATGGACAGGTACACGGATAGGAAAGGTTTAGAGGGATACGGACAGGTACACGGATAGGAAAGGTTTAGAGGGATATGGACAGGTACACGGATAGGAAAGGTTTAGAGGGATACGGACAGGTACACGGATAGGAACAGTTTAGAGGGATACGGACAGGTAGATGGATAGGAAAGGTTTAGAGGGATACTGACAGGTACACGGATAGGAAACATTTAGAGGGATATGGACAGGTACACGGATAGGAAAGGTTTAGAGGGATACGGACAGATAGACGGATAGGAAGGTTTAGAGGGATACGGACAGGTACACAGACAGGAAAGTTTTAGAGGGATACGGACAGGTACAAATATAGGAAAGGTTCAGAGGGATACGGACATGTATACGGATAGGAAAGGTATAAAGGGCTGTGGACAGGTACACGGATAGGAAAGGTTTAAGGGATACCGACAGGTACACGGATGGGAAAGGTTCAGAGGGATACGGACAGGTACATGGATAGGAAATGTTTAGAGGGATACAGACAGGTACACAGATAGGAAAGGTTTAGAGTGACACGGACGTACATGGATAGGAAAGGTTTAGAGGGATACGGACAGGGACACGGATAGGAAAGGTTTTCAGGGATACAGACAGGTACACGGATAGGAAAGGTTCAGAGGGATACGGACAGATACAAGGATAGGAAATGTTTAGAGGGATACGGACAGGTACACGGATAGGAAAGGTTTAGAGGGATACGGACAGGTACACGGATAGGAAAGGTTTAGAGGGATATGGACAGGTACACGGATAGGAAAGGTTTAGAGGGATACGGACAGGTACACGGATAGGAACAGTTTAGAGGGATACGGACAGGTACACCGATAGGAAAGGTTCAGAGGGATACGGACAGGTACATGGATAGGAAAGGTTTAGAAGGATACGGACGGGTACACGGATAGGAAAGGTTTAGAGGGATACAGACGGGAACACGGATAGGAAAGGTTTAGAGGGATACGGATGGGTACACGGATAGGAAAGGTTTAGAGGGATACGGATGGGTACACGGATAGGAAAGGTTTAGAGGGATATGGACGGGTACATGGATAGGAAAGGTTTAGAGGGATATGGACAGGTACACGCATAGGGAAGATTTAGAGGGATATGGACAGGTACACTGATTGGAAAGGTTTAGAGGGATACGGACAGATACACAGATAGGGAAGGTTTAGAGTGACACGGACAGGTACATGGATAGGAAAGGTTTAGAGGGTTACGGACAGGTACACAGATAGGAAAGGTTTAGAGGGATACGGACAAATACACGGATAGGAAAGGTTTAGAGGGATACGGACAGGTACACGGATAGGAAAGGTTTAGAGGGATATGGACAGTAACACTGGTAGGAAAGGTTTAGAGGGATACGGACAGGTACACGGATAGGAAAGGTTTAGAGGGATACACACAGGTACACGGATAGGAAAGGTTTAGAGGGATATGGACAGTAACACAGATAGGAAAGGTTTAGAGGGATACGGACAGGTACACGGATAGGAAAGGTTTAGAGGGATAAGCATGGGTACACGGATAGGAAAGGTTTAGAGGGATAAGGATGGGTACACAGATAGGAAAGGTTTAGAGGGATATGGACGGGTACACAGATAGGAAAGGTTTAGAGGGATACGGACAAATACACGGATAGGAAAGGTTTAGAGGGATACGGACAGGTACACGGATAGGAAAGGTTTAGAGGGATATGGACAGTAACACTGGTAGGAAAGGTTTAGAGGGATACGGACAGGTACACGGATAGGAAAGGTTTAGAGGGATACACACAGGTACACGGATAGGAAAGGTTTAGAGGGATATGGACAGTAACACAGATAGGAAAGGTTTAGAGGGATACGGACAGGTACACGGATAGGAAAGGTTTAGAGGGATAAGCATGGGTACACGGATAGGAAAGGTTTAGAGGGATAAGGATGGGTACACAGATAGGAAAGGTTTAGAGGGATATGGACGGGTACACAGATAGGAAAGGTTTAGAGGGATACGGACAAATACACGGATAGGAAAGGTTTAGAGGGATACGGACAGGTACACGGATAGGAAAGGTTCAGAGGGATACAGACAGATACACGGATAGGCAAGTTTCTGTGGGATACGGACCGGTACACGGATAGGAAAGGTTTAGAGGGATACGGACAGGTAGATGGATAGGAAAGGTTTAGAGGGATACTGACAGGTACACGGATAGGAAACATTTAGAGGGATACGGACAGGTACACGGATAGGAAAGGTTTAGAGGGATACGGACAGATAGACGGATAGGAAGGTTTAGAGGGATACGGACAGGTACACAGATAGGAAAGTTTTAGAGGGATACGGACAGGTACACATATAGGAAAGGTTCAGAGGGATACGGACATGTATACGGATAGGAAAGGTATAAAGGGCTGTGGACAGGTACACGGATAGGAAAGGTTTAAGGGATACCGACAGGTACACGGATGGGAAAGGTTTAGAGGGATACGGATAGGAAAGGTTTAGAGGGTTACGGACAGGTACACAGATAGGAAAGGTTTAGAGTGATACAGACAGGTACACAGATAGGAAAGGTTTAGAGTGACACGGACAGGTACATGGATAGGAAATGTTTAGAGGGATACGGACAGCGACACGGATAGGAAAGGTTTTCAGGGATACAGACAGGTACACGGATAGGAAAGGTTCAGAGGGATACGGACAGATACAAGGATAGGAAATGTTTAGAGGGATACGGACAGGTACACGGATAGGAAAGGTTTAGAGGGATACGGATAGGAAAGGTTTAGAGGGTTACGGACAGGTACACAGATAGGAAAGGTTTAGAGTGACACGGACAGGTACATGGATAGGAAAGGTTCAGAGGGATACGGACAGGTACACAGATAGGAAAGGTTTAGACTGACACGGACGTACATGGATAGGAAAGGTTTAGAGGGATACGGACAGGGACACGGATAGGAAAGGTTTTCAGGGATACAGACAGTTACACGGATAGGAAAGGTTCAGAGGGATACGGACAGATACAAGGATAGGAAACGTTTAGAGGGATATGGACAGGTACACGGATAGGAAAGGTTTAGAGGGATACGGACAGGTACACGGATAGGAAAGGTTTAGAGGGATATGGACAGGTACACGGATAGGAAAGGTTTAGAGGGATACGGACAGGTACACGGATAGGAAAGGTTCAGAGGGATACGGACAGATACACAGATAGGGAAGGTTTAGAGTGACACGAACAGGTACATGGATAGGAAAGGATTAGAGGGTTACGGACAGGTACACAGATAGGAAAGGTTTAGAGTGACACGGACAGGTACATGGATAGGAAAGGTTCAGAGGGATACGGACAGGTACACAGATAGGAAAGGTTTAGAGTGACACGGACGTACATGGATAGGAAAGGTTTAGAGGGATACGGACAGGGACACGGATAGGAAAGGTTTTCAGGGATACAGACAGGTACACGGATAGGAAAGGTTCAGAGGGATACGGACAGATACAAGGATAGGAAATGTTTAGAGGGATATGGAAAGGTACACGGATAGGAAAGGTTTAGAGGGATACGGACAGGTACACGGATAGGAAGGGTTTAGAGGGATATGGACAGGTACACGGATAGGAAAGGTTTAGAGGGATACGGACAGGTACACGGATAGGAACAGTTTAGAGGGATACGGACAGGTACACCGATAGGAAAGGTTCAGAGGGATACGGACAGGTACATGGATAGGAAAGGTTTAGAAGGATACGGACGGGTACACGGATAGGAAAGGTTTAGAGGGATACAGACGGGTACACGGATAGGAAAGGTTTAGAGGGATACGGATGGGTACACGGATAGGAAAGGTTTAGAGGGATACGGATGGGTACACGGATAGGAAAGGTTTAGAGGGATATGGACGGGTACACGGATAGGAAAGGTTTAGAGGGATATGGACAGGTACACGGATAGGGAAGATTTAGAGGGATATGGATAGGTACACTGATTGGAAAGGTTTAGAGGGATACGGACAGATACACAGATAGGGAAGGTTTAGAGTGACACGGACAGGTACATGGATATGAAAGGTTTAGAGGGTTACGGACAGGTACACAGATAGGAAAGGTTTAGAGTGACACGGACAGGTACATGGATAGGAAAGGTTCAGAGGGATACGGACAGGTACACAGATAGGAAAGGTTTAGAGTGACACGGACGTACATGGATAGGAAAGGTTTAGAGGGATACGGACAGGGACACGGATAGGAAAGGTTTTCAGGGATACAGACAGGTACACGGATAGGAAAGGTTCAGAGGGATACGGACAGATACAAGGATAGGAAATGTTTAGAGGGATACGGACAGGTACACGGATAGGAAAGGTTTAGAGGGATACACACAGGTACACGGATAGGAAAGGTTTAGAGGGATATGGACAGTAACACAGATAGGAAAGGTTTAGAGGGATACGGACAGGTACACGGATAGGAAAGGTTTAGAGGGATAAGGATGGGTACACGGATAGGAAAGGTTTAGAGGGATAAGGATGGGTACACAGATAGGAAAGGTTTAGAGGGATATGGACGGGTACACAGATAGGAAAGGTTTAGAGGGATACGGACAGGTACACGGATAGGAAAGGTTTAGAGGGATACGGACAGGTACACGGATAGGAAAGGTTCAGAGGGATACGGACAGGTACAGGATAGGACTGGTTTAGAGAGATACGGACAGGTACACGGATAGGAAAGGTTTAGAGGGATACGGACAGATACAAGGATAGGAAATGTTTAGATGGATACGGACAGGTACACAGATAGGAAAGGTTCAGAGGGATACGGACAGATACAAGGATAGGAAATGTTTAGAGGGTTACGGACAGGTACACAGATAGGAAAGGTTTAGAGTGACACGGACAGGTACACGGATAGGAAAGGTTCAGGGGGATACGGACAGGTACACGGATAGGAAAGGTTTAGAGGGATAAGGACAGGTCCACGGATAGGAAAGGCTTAGAGGGGTACAGAAAGGTACACAGGTAGGAAAGGTTTAGAGGGATATGGACGGGTACACGGATAGGAAAGGCTTAGAGGGGTACAGACAGGTACACAGGTAGGAAAGGTTTAGAGGGATAAGGATGGGTACACAGATAGGAAAGGTTTAGAGGGATATGGACTGGTACACGGATAGGAAAGGTTTAGAGGGATACGGACAGGTACACGGATGGGAAAGGTTTAGAGGGATACGGACAGGAACACGGATAGGAAAGGTTTAGAGGGATATGGACAGTAACACAGGTAGGAAAGGTTTAGAGGGATACGGACAGGTACACGGATAGGAAAGGTTTAGAGGGATACACACAGGTACACGGATAGGAAAGGTTTAGAGGGATATGGACAGTAACACAGATAGGAAAGGTTTAGAGGGATACGGACAGGTACACGGATAGGAAAGGTTTAGAGGGATAAGGATGGGTACACGGATAGGAAAGGTTTAGAGGGATAAGGATGGGTACACAGATAGGAAAGGTTTAGAGGGATACGGAGAGGTACACGGATAGGAAAGGTTCAGAGGGATACAGACAGATACACGGATAGGCAAGTTTCTGTGGGATACGGACAGGTACACGGATAGGAAAGGTTTAGAGGGATACGGACAGGTAGATGGATAGGAAAGGTTTAGAGGGATACTGACAGGTACACGGATAGGAAACATTTAGAGGGATACGGACAGGTACACGGATAGGAAAGGTTTAGAGGGATACGGACAGATAGACGGATAGGAAGGTTTAGAGGGATACGGACAGGTACACAGATAGGAAAGTTTTAGAGGGATACGGACAGGTACACATATAGGAAAGGTTCAGAGGGATACGGACATGTATACGGATAGGAAAGGTATAAAGGGCTGTGGACAGGTACACGGATAGGAAAGGTTTAAGGGATACCGACAGGTACACGGATGGGAAAGGTTCAGAGGGATACGGACAGGTACATGGATAGGAAATGTTTAGAGGGATACAGACAGGTACACAGATAGGAAAGGTTTAGAGTGACACGGACAGGTACATGGATAGGAAATGTTTAGAGGGATACGGACAGCGACACGGATAGGAAAAGTTTTCAGGGATACAGACAGGTACACGGATAGGAAAGGTTCAGAGGGATACGGACAGATACAAGGATAGGAAATGTTTAGAGGGATACGGACAGGTACACGGATAGGAAAGGTTTAGAGGGATACGGATAGGAAAGGTTTAGAGGGTTACGGACAGGTACACAGATAGGAAAGGTTTAGAGTGACACGGACAGGTACATGGATAGGAAAGGTTCAGAGGGATACGGACAGGTACACAGATAGGAAAGGTTTAGAGTGACACGGACGTACATGGATAGGAAAGGTTTAGAGGGATACGGACAGGGACACGGATAGGAAAGGTTTTCAGGGATGCAGACAGGTACACGGATAGGAAAGGTTCAGAGGGATACGGACAGATACAAGGATAGGAAATGTTTAGAGGGATATGGACAGGTACACGGATAGGAAAGGTTTAGAGGGATACGGACAGGTACACGGATAGGAAAGGTTTAGAGGGATATGGACAGGTACACGGATAGGAAAGGTTTAGAGGGATACGGACAGGTACACGGATAGGAAAGGTTCAGAGGGATACGGACAGATACACAGATAGGGAAGGTTTAGAGTGACACGGACAGGTACATGGATAGGAAAGGATTAGAGGGTTACGGACAGGTACACAGATAGGAAAGGTTTAGAGTGACACGGACAGGTACATGGATAGGAAAGGTTCAGAGGGATACGGACAGGTACACAGATAGGAAAGGTTTAGAGTGACACGGACGTACATGGATAGGAAAGGTTTAGAGGGATACGGACAGGACCACGGATAGGAAAGGTTTTCAGGGATACAGACAGGTACACGGATAGGAAAGGTTCAGAGGGATACGGACAGATACAAGGATAGGAAATGTTTAGAGGGATATGGAAAGGTACACGGATAGGAAAGGTTTAGAGGGATACGGACAGGTACACGGATAGGAAAGGTTTAGAGGGATATGGACAGGTACACGGATAGGAAAGGTTTAGAGGGATACGGACAGGTACACGGATAGGAACAGTTTAGAGGGATACGGAAAGGTACACCGATAGGAAAGGTTCAGAGGGATACGGACAGGTACATGGATAGGAAATGTTTAGAAGGATACGGACGGGTACACGGATAGGAAAGGTTTAGAGGGATACAGACGGGTACACGGATAGGAAAGGTTTAGAGGGATACGGATGGGTACACGGATAGGAAAGGTTTAGAGGAATACGGATGGGTACACGGATAGGAAAGGTTTAGAGGGATATGGACGGGTACACGGATAGGAAAGGTTTAGAGGGATATGGACAGGTACACGGATAGGGAAGATTTAGAGGGATATGGACAGGTACACTGATTGGAAAGGTTTAGAGGGATACGGACAGATACACAGATAGGGAAGGTTTAGAGTGACACGGACAGGTACATGGATAGGAAAGGTTTAGAGGGTTACGGACAGGTACACAGATAGGAAAGGTTTAGAGTGACACGGACAGGTACATGGATAGGAAAGGTTCAGAGGGATACGGACAGGTACACAGATAGGAAAGGTTTAGAGTGACACGGACGTACATGGATAGGAAAGGTTTAGAGGGATACGGACAGGGACACGGATAGGAAAGGTTTTCAGGGATACAGACAGGTACACGGATAGGAAAGGTTCAGAGGGATACGGACAGATACAAGGATAGGAAATGTTTAGAGGGATATGGACAGGTACACGGATAGGAAAGGTTTAGAGGGATATGGACAGGTACACGGATAGGAAAGGTTTAGAGGGATATGGACAGGTACACGGATAGGAAAGGTTTAGAGGGATACGGACAGGTACACGGATAGGAACAGTTTAGAGGGATACGGACAGGTACACCGATAGGAAAGGTTCAGAGGGATACGGACAGGTACATGGATAGGAAAGGTTTAGAAGGATACGGACGGGTACACGGATAGGAAAGGTTTAGAGGGATACAGACGGGTACACGGATAGGAAAGGTTTAGAGGGATACGGATGGGTACACGGATAGGAAAGGTTTAGAGGGATACGGATGGGTACACGGATAGGAAAGGTTTAGAGGGATATGGACGGGTACACGGATAGGAAAGGTTTAGAGGGATATGGACTGGTACACGGATAGGAAAGGTTTAGAGGGATACGGACAGGTACACGGATGGGAAAGGTTTAGAGGGATACGGACAGGAACACGGATAGGAAAGGTTTAGAGGGATATGGACAGTAACACAGGTAGGAAAGGTTTAGAGGGATACGGACAGGTACACGGATAGGAAAGGTTTAGAGGGATACACACATGTACACGGATAGGAAAGGTTTAGAGGGATATGGACGGTAACACAGATAGGAAAGGTTTAGAGGGATACGGACAGGTACACGGATAGGAAAGGTTTAGAGGGATAAGGATGGGTACACGGATAGGAAAGGTTTAGAGGGATAAGGATGGGTACACAGATAGGAAAGGTTTAGAGGGATACGGACAGGTACACGGATAGGAAAGGTTTAGAGGGATACGGACAGGTACACGGATAGGAAAGGTTCAGAGGGATACAGACAGATACACGGATAGGCAAGTTTCTGTGGGATACGGACAGGTACACGGATAGGAAAGGTTTAGAGGGATACGGACAGGTAGATGGATAGGAAAGGTTTAGAGGGATACTGACAGGTACACGGATAGGAAACATTTAGAGGGATACGGACAGGTACACGGATAGGAAAGGTTTAGAGGGATACGGACAGATAGACGGATAGGAAGGTTTAGAGGGATACGGACAGGTACACAGATAGGAAAGTTTTAGAGGGATACGGACAGGTACACATATAGGAAAGGTTCAGAGGGATACGGACATGTATACGGATAGGAAAGGTATAAAGGGCTGTGGACAGGTACACGGATAGGAAAGGTTTAAGGGATACCGACAGGTACACGGATGGGAAAGGTTCAGAGGGATACGGACAGGAACACGGATAGGAAAGGTTTAGAGGGATATGGACAGTAACACAGGTAGGAAAGGTTTAGAGGGATACGGACAGGTACACGGATAGGAAAGGTTTAGAGGGATACACACAGGTACACGGATAGGAAAGGTTTAGAGGGATATGGACAGTAACACAGATAGGAAAGGTTTAGAGGGATACGGACAGGTACACGGATAGGAAAGGTTTAGAGGGATAAGGATGGGTACACGGATAGGAAAGGTTTAGAGGGATAAGGATGGGTACACAGATAGGAAAGGTTTAGAGGGATACGGACAGGTACACGGATAGGAAAGGTTCAGAGGGATACAGACAGATACACGGATAGGCAAGTTTCTGTGGGATACGGACAGGTACACGGATAGGAAAGGTTTAGAGGGATACTGACAGGTAGATGGATAGGAAAGGTTTAGAGGGATACTGACAGGTACACGGATAGGAAACATTTAGAGGGATACGGACAGGTACACGGATAGGAAAGGTTTAGAGGGATACGGACAGATAGACGGATAGGAAGGTTTAGAGGGATACGGACAGGTACACAGATAGGAAAGTTTTAGAGGGATACGGACAGGTACACATATAGGAAAGGTTCAGAGGGATACGGACATGTATACGGATAGGAAAGGTATAAAGGGCTGTGGACAGGTACACGGATAGGAAAGGTTTAAGGGATACCGACAGGTACACGGATGGGAAAGGTTCAGAGGGATACGGACAGGTACATGGATAGGAAATGTTTAGAGGGATACAGACAGGTACACAGATAGGAAAGGTTTAGAGTGACACGGACAGGTACATGGATAGGAAATGTTTAGAGGGATACGGACAGCGACACGGATAGGAAAAGTTTTCAGGGATACAGACAGGTACACGGATAGGAAAGGTTCAGAGGGATACGGACAGATACAAGGATAGGAAATGTTTAGAGGGATACGGACAGGTACACGGATAGGAAAGGTTTAGAGGGATACGGATAGGAAAGGTTTAGAGGGTTACGGACAGGTACACAGATAGGAAAGGTTTAGAGTGACACGGACAGGTACATGGATAGGAAAGGTTCAGAGGGATACGGACAGGTACACAGATAGGAAAGGTTTAGAGTGACACGGACGTACATGGATAGGAAAGGTTTAGAGGGATACGGACAGGGACACGGATAGGAAAGGTTTTCAGGGATGCAGACAGGTACACGGATAGGAAAGGTTCAGAGGGATACGGACAGATACAAGGATAGGAAATGTTTAGAGGGATATGGACAGGTACACGGATAGGAAAGGTTTAGAGGGATACGGACAGGTACACGGATAGGAAAGGTTTAGAGGGATATGGACAGGTACACGGATAGGAAAGGTTTAGAGGGATACGGACAGGTACACGGATAGGAAAGGTTCAGAGGGATACGGACAGATACACAGATAGGGAAGGTTTAGAGTGACACGGACAGGTACATGGATAGGAAAGGATTAGAGGGTTACGGACAGGTACACAGATAGGAAAGGTTTAGAGTGACACGGACAGGTACATGGATAGGAAAGGTTCAGAGGGATACGGACAGGTACACAGATAGGAAAGGTTTAGAGTGACACGGACGTACATGGATAGGAAAGGTTTAGAGGGATACGGACAGGACCACGGATAGGAAAGGTTTTCAGGGATACAGACAGGTACACGGATAGGAAAGGTTCAGAGGGATACGGACAGATACAAGGATAGGAAATGTTTAGAGGGATATGGAAAGGTACACGGATAGGAAAGGTTTAGAGGGATACGGACAGGTACACGGATAGGAAAGGTTTAGAGGGATATGGACAGGTACACGGATAGGAAAGGTTTAGAGGGATACGGACAGGTACACGGATAGGAACAGTTTAGAGGGATACGGAAAGGTACACCGATAGGAAAGGTTCAGAGGGATACGGACAGGTACATGGATAGGAAATGTTTAGAAGGATACGGACGGGTACACGGATAGGAAAGGTTTAGAGGGATACAGACGGGTACACGGATAGGAAAGGTTTAGAGGGATACGGATGGGTACACGGATAGGAAAGGTTTAGAGGAATACGGATGGGTACACGGATAGGAAAGGTTTAGAGGGATATGGACGGGTACACGGATAGGAAAGGTTTAGAGGGATATGGACAGGTACACGGATAGGGAAGATTTAGAGGGATATGGACAGGTACACTGATTGGAAAGGTTTAGAGGGATACGGACAGATACACAGATAGGGAAGGTTTAGAGTGACACGGACAGGTACATGGATAGGAAAGGTTTAGAGGGTTACGGACAGGTACACAGATAGGAAAGGTTTAGAGTGACACGGACAGGTACATGGATAGGAAAGGTTCAGAGGGATACGGACAGGTACACAGATAGGAAAGGTTTAGAGTGACACGGACGTACATGGATAGGAAAGGTTTAGAGGGATACGGACAGGGACACGGATAGGAAAGGTTTTCAGGGATACAGACAGGTACACGGATAGGAAAGGTTCAGAGGGATACGGACAGATACAAGGATAGGAAATGTTTAGAGGGATATGGACAGGTACACGGATAGGAAAGGTTTAGAGGGATATGGACAGGTACACGGATAGGAAAGGTTTAGAGGGATATGGACAGGTACACGGATAGGAAAGGTTTAGAGGGATACGGACAGGTACACGGATAGGAACAGTTTAGAGGGATACGGACAGGTACACCGATAGGAAAGGTTCAGAGGGATACGGACAGGTACATGGATAGGAAAGGTTTAGAAGGATACGGACGGGTACACGGATAGGAAAGGTTTAGAGGGATACAGACGGGTACACGGATAGGAAAGGTTTAGAGGGATACGGATGGGTACACGGATAGGAAAGGTTTAGAGGGATACGGATGGGTACACGGATAGGAAAGGTTTAGAGGGTTATGGAGGGGTACACGGATAGGAAAGGTTTAGAGGGATATGGACTGGTACACGGATAGGAAAGGTTTAGAGGGATACGGACAGGTACACGGATGGGAAAGGTTTAGAGGGATACGGACAGGAACACGGATAGGAAAGGTTTAGAGGGATATGGACAGTAACACAGGTAGGAAAGGTTTAGAGGGATACGGACAGGTACACGGATAGGAAAGGTTTAGAGGGATACACACAGGTACACGGATAGGAAAGGTTTAGAGGGATATGGACAGTAACACAGATAGGAAAGGTTTAGAGGGATACGGACAGGTACACGGATAGGAAAGGTTTAGAGGGATAAGGATGGGTACACGGATAGGAAAGGTTTAGAGGGATAAGGATGGGTACACAGATAGGAAAGGTTTAGAGGGATACGGACAGGTACACGGATAGGAAAGGTTTAGAGGGATACGGACAGGTACACGGATAGGAAAGGTTCAGAGGGATACAGACAGATACACGGATAGGCAAGTTTCTGTGGGATACGGACAGGTACACGGATAGGAAAGGTTTAGAGGGATACGGACAGGTAGATGGATAGGAAAGGTTTAGAGGGATACTGACAGGTACACGGATAGGAAACATTTAGAGGGATACGGACAGGTACACGGATAGGAAAGGTTTAGAGGGATACGGACAGATAGACGGATAGGAAGGTTTAGAGGGATACGGACAGGTACACAGATAGGAAAGTTTTAGAGGGATACGGACAGGTACACATATAGGAAAGGTTCAGAGGGATACGGACATGTATACGGATAGGAAAGGTATAAAGGGCTGTGGACAGGTACACGGATAGGAAAGGTTTAAGGGATACCGACAGGTACACGGATGGGAAAGGTTCAGAGGGATACGGACAGGTACATGGATAGGAAATGTTTAGAGGGATACAGACAGGTACACAGATAGGAAAGGTTTAGAGTGACACGGACAGGTACATGGATAGGAAATGTTTAGAGGGATACGGACAGCGACACGGATAGGAAAAGTTTTCAGGGATACAGACAGGTACACGGATAGGAAAGGTTCAGAGGGATACGGACAGATACAAGGATAGGAAATGTTTAGAGGGATAAGGACAGGTACACGGATAGGAAAGGTTTAGAGGGATACGGATAGGAAAGGTTTAGAGGGTTACGGACAGGTACACAGATAGGAAAGGTTTAGAGTGACACGGACAGGTACATGGATAGGAAAGGTTCAGAGGGATACGGACAGGTACACAGATAGGAAAGGTTTAGAGTGACACGGACGTACATGGATAGGAAAGGTTTAGAGGGATACGGACAGGGACACGGATAGGAAAGGTTTTCAGGGATGCAGACAGGTACACGGATAGGAAAGGTTCAGAGGGATACGGACAGATACAAGGATAGGAAATGTTTAGAGGGATATGGACAGGTACACGGATAGGAAAGGTTTAGAGGGATACGGACAGGTACACGGATAGGAAAGGTTTAGAGGGATATGGACAGGTACACGGATAGGAAAGGTTTAGAGGGATACGGACAGGTACACGGATAGGAAAGGTTCAGAGGGATACGGACAGATACACAGATAGGGAAGGTTTAGAGTGACACGGACAGGTACATGGATAGGAAAGGATTAGAGGGTTACGGACAGGTACACAGATAGGAAAGGTTTAGAGTGACACGGACAGGTACATGGATAGGAAAGGTTCAGAGGGATACGGACAGGTACACAGATAGGAAAGGTTTAGAGTGACACGGACGTACATGGATAGGAAAGGTTTAGAGGGATACGGACAGGACCACGGATAGGAAAGGTTTTCAGGGATACAGACAGGTACACGGATAGGAAAGGTTCAGAGGGATACGGACAGATACAAGGATAGGAAATGTTTAGAGGGATATGGAAAGGTACACGGATAGGAAAGGTTTAGAGGGATACGGACAGGTACACGGATAGGAAAGGTTTAGAGGGATATGGACAGGTACACGGATAGGAAAGGTTTAGAGGGATACGGACAGGTACACGGATAGGAACAGTTTAGAGGGATACGGAAAGGTACACCGATAGGAAAGGTTCAGAGGGATACGGACAGGTACATGGATAGGAAAGGTTTAGAAGGATACGGACGGGTACACGGATAGGAAAGGTTTAGAGGGATACAGACGGGTACACGGATAGGAAAGGTTTAGAGGGATACGGATGGGTACACGGATAGGAAAGGTTTAGAGGAATACGGATGGGTACACGGATAGGAAAGGTTTAGAGGGATATGGACGGGTACACGGATAGGAAAGGTTTAGAGGGATATGGACAGGTACACGGATAGGGAAGATTTAGAGGGATATGGACAGGTACACTGATTGGAAAGGTTTAGAGGGATACGGACAGATACACAGATAGGGAAGGTTTAGAGTGACACGGACAGGTACATGGATAGGAAAGGTTTAGAGGGTTACGGACAGGTACACAGATAGGAAAGGTTTAGAGTGACACGGACAGGTACATGGATAGGAAAGGTTCAGAGGGATACGGACAGGTACACAGATAGGAAAGGTTTAGAGTGACACCGACGTACATGGATAGGAAAGGTTTAGAGGGATACGGACAGGGACACGGATAGGAAAGGTTTTCAGGGATACAGACAGGTACACGGATAGGAAAGGTTCAGAGGGATACGGACAGATACAAGGATAGGAAATGTTTAGAGGGATATGGACAGGTACACGGATAGGAAAGGTTTAGAGGGATATGGACAGGTACACGGATAGGAAAGGTTTAGAGGGATATGGACAGGTACACGGATAGGAAAGGTTTAGAGGGATACGGACAGGTACACGGATAGGAACAGTTTAGAGGGATACGGACAGGTACACCGATAGGAAAGGTTTTCAGGGATACAGACAGGTACACGGATAGGAAAGGTTCAGAGGGATACGGACAGATACAAGGATAGGAAATGTTTAGAGGGATATGGACAGGTACACGGATAGGAAAGGTTTAGAGGGATATGGACAGGTACACGGATAGGAAAGGTTTAGAGGGATATGGACAGGTACACGGATAGGAAAGGTTTAGAGGGATATGGACAGGTACACGGATAGGAAAGGTTTAGAGGGATACGGACAGGTACACGGATAGGAACAGTTTAGAGGGATACGGACAGGTACACCGATAGGAAAGGTTCAGAGGGATACGGACAGGTACATGGATAGGAAAGGTTTAGAAGGATACGGACGGGTACACGGATAGGAAAGGTTTAGAGGGATACAGACGGGTACACGGATAGGAAAGGTTTAGAGGGATACGGATGGGTACACGGATAGGAAAGGTTTAGAGGGATATGGACGGGTACACGGATAGGAAAGGTTTAGAGGGATATGGACAGGTACATGGATAGGGAAGATTTAGAGGGATATGGACAGGTACACTGATAGGAAAGGTTTAGAGGGATACGGACAGGTACACGGATAGGAAAGGTTTAGAGGGATACGGACGGGTACACGGATAGGAAAGGTTCAGGGGGATACGGACAGTTACACGGATAGGAAAGGTTTAGAGGGATAAGGACAGGTCCACGGATAGGAAAGGCTTAGAGGGGTACAGAAAGGTACACAGGTAGGAAAGGTTTAGAGGGATATGGACGGGTACACGGATAGGAAAGGCTTAGAGGGGTACAGACAGTTACACAGGTAGGAAAGGTTTAGAGGGATAAGGATGGGTACACAGATAGGAAAGGTTTAGAGGGATATGGACTGGTACACGGATAGGAAAGGTTTAGAGGGATACGGACAGGTACACGGATGGGAAAGGTTTAGAGGGATACGGACAGGTACACGGATACGAAAGGTTTAGAGGGATATGGACAGTAACACAGGTAGGAAAGGTTTAGAGGGATACGGACAGGTACACGGATAGGAAAGGTTTAGAGGGATACACACAGGTACACGGATAGGAAAGGTTTAGAGGGATATGGACAGTAACACAGATAGGAAAGGTTTAGAGGGATACGGACAGGTACACGGATAGGAAAGGTTTAGAGGGATAAGGATGGGTACACGGATAGGAAAGGTTTAGAGGGATAAGGATGGGTACACAGATAGGAAAGGTTTAGAGGGATATGGACGGGTACACAGATAGGAAAGGTTTAGAGGGATACGGACAGGTACACGGATAGGAAAGGTTTAGAGGGATACGGACAGGTACACGGATAGGAAAGGTTCAGAGGGATACGGATGGGTACTCGGATAGGAAAGGTTTAGAGGGATATGGACGGGTACACGGATAGGAAAGGTTTAGAGGGATATGGACAGGTACACGGATAGGGAAGATTTAGAGGGATATGGACAGGTACACTGATTGGAAAGGTTTAGAGGGATACGGACAGATACACAGATAGGGAAGGTTTAGAGTGACACGGACAGGTACATGGATAGGAAAGGTTTAGAGGGTTACGGACAGGTACACAGATAGGAAAGGTTTAGAGTGACACGGACAGGTACATGGATAGGAAAGGTTCAGAGGGATACGGACAGGTACACAGATAGGAAAGGTTTAGAGTGACACGGACGTACATGGATAGGAAAGGTTTAGAGGGATACGGACAGGGACACGGATAGGAAAGGTTTTCAGGGATACAGACAGGTACACGGATAGGAAAGGTTCAGAGGGATACGGACAGATACAAGGATAGGAAATGTTTAGAGGGATATGGACAGGTACACGGATAGGAAAGGTTTAGAGGGATACGGACAGGTACACGGATAGGAAAGGTTTAGAGGGATATGGACAGGTACACGGATAGGAAAGGTTTAGAGGGATACGGACAGGTACACGGATAGGAACAGTTTAGAGGGATACGGACAGGTACACCGATAGGAAAGGTTCAGAGGGATACGGACAGGTACATGGATAGGAAAGGTTTAGAAGGATACGGACGGGTACACGGATAGGAAAGGTTTAGAGGGATACAGACGGGTACACGGATAGGAAAGGTTTAGAGGGATACGGATGGGTACACGGATAGGAAAGGTTTAGAGGGATATGGACGGGTACACGGATAGGAAAGGTTTAGAGGGATATGGACAGGTACATGGATAGGGAAGATTTAGAGGGATATGGACAGGTACACTGATAGGAAAGGTTTAGAGGGATACGGACAGGTACACGGATAGGAAAGGTTTAGAGGGATACGGACGGGTACACGGATAGGAAAGGTTCAGGGGGATAAGGACAGTTACACGGATAGGAAAGGTTTAGAGGGATAAGGACAGGTCCACGGATAGGAAAGGCTTAGAGGGGTACAGAAAGGTACACAGGTAGGAAAGGTTTAGAGGGATATGGACGGGTACACGGATAGGAAAGGCTTAGAGGGGTACAGACAGGTACACAGGTAGGAAAGGTTTAGAGGGATAAGGATGGGTACACAGATAGGAAAGGTTTACAGGGATATGGACTGGTACACGGATAGGAAAGGTTTAGAGGGATACGGACAGGTACACGGATGGGAAAGGTTTAGAGGGATACGGACAGGTACACGGATACGAAAGGTTTAGAGGGATATGGACAGTAACACAGGTAGGAAAGGTTTAGAGGGATACGGACAGGTACACGGATAGGAAAGGTTTAGAGGGATACACACAGGTACACGGATAGGAAAGGTTTAGAGGGATATGGACAGTAACACAGATAGGAAAGGTTTAGAGGGATACGGACAGGTACACGGATAGGAAAGGTTTAGAAGGATAAGGATGGGTACACGGATAGGAAAGGTTTAGAGGGATAAGGATGGGTACACAGATAGGAAAGGTTTAGAGGGATATGGACGGGTACACAGATAGGAAAGGTTTGGAGGGATACGGACAGGTACACGGATAGGAAAGGTTTAGAGGGATACGGACAGGTACACGGATAGGAAAGGTTCAGAGGGATACAGACAGATACACGGATAGGCAAGTTTCTGTGGGATACGGACAGGTACACGGATAGGAAAGGTTTAGAGGGATACGGACAGGTAGATGGATAGGAAAGGTTTAGAGGGATACTGACAGGTACACGGATAGGAAACATTTAGAGGGATACGGACAGGTACACGGATAGGAAAGGTTTAGAGGGATACGGACAGATTGACGGATAGGAAGGTTTAGAGGGATACGGACAGGTACACAGATAGGAAAGTTTTAGAGGGATACGGACAGGTACACATATAGGAAAGGTTCAGAGGGATACGGACATGTATACGGATAGGAAAGGTATAAAGGGCTGTGGACAGGTACACGGATAGGAAAGGTTTACGGGATACCGACAGGTACACGGATGGGAAAGGTTTAGAGGGATACGGATAGGAAAGGTTTAGAGGGTTACGGACAGGTACACAGATAGGAAAGGTTTAGAGGGATACAGACAGGTACACAGATAGGAAAGGTTTAGAGTGACACGGACAGGTACATGGATAGGAAATGTTTAGAGGGATACGGACAGCGACACGGATAGGAAAGGTTTTCAGGGATACAGACAGGTACACGGATAGGAAAGGTTCAGAGGGATACGGACAGATACAAGGATAGGAAATGTTTAGAGGGATACGGACAGGTACACGGATAGGAAAGGTTTAGAGGGATACGGATAGGAAAGGTTTAGAGGGTTACGGACAGGTACACAGATAGGAAAGGTTTAGAGTGACACGGACAGGTACATGGATAGGAAAGGTTCAGAGGGATACGGACAGGTACACAGATAGGAAAGGTTTAGAGTGACACGGACGTACATGGATAGGAAAGGTTTAGAGGGATACGGACAGGGACACGGATAGGAAAGGTTTTCAGGGATACAGACAGGTACACGGATAGGAAAGGTTCAGAGGGATACGGACAGATACAAGGATAGGAAATGTTTAGAGGGATATGGACAGGTACACGGATAGGAAAGGTTTAGAGGGATATGGACAGGTACACGGATAGGAAAGGTTTAGAGGGATATGGACAGGTACACGGATAGGAAAGGTTTAGAGGGATACGGACAGGTACACGGATAGGAAAGGTTCAGAGGGATACGGACAGATACACAGATAGGGAAGGTTTAGAGTGACACGGACAGGTACATGGATAGGAAAGGATTAGAGGGTTACGGACAGGTACACAGATAGGAAAGGTTTAGAGTGACACGGACAGGTACATGGATAGGAAAGGTTCAGAGGGATACGGACAGGTACACAGATAGGAAAGGTTTAGAGTGACACGGACGTACATGGATAGGAAAGGTTTAGAGGGATACGGACAGGGACACGGATAGGAAAGGATTTCAGGGATACAGACAGGTACACGGATAGGAAAGGTTCAGAGGGATACGGACAGATACAAGGATAGGAAATGTTTAGAGGGATATGGAAGGTACACGGATAGGAAAGGTTTAGAGGGATACGGACAGGTACACGGATAGGAAAGGTTTAGAGGGATATGGACAGGTACACGGATAGGAAAGGTTTAGAGGGATACGGACAGGTACACGGATAGGAACAGTTTAGAGGGATACGGACAGGTACACAGATAGGAAAGGTTCAGAGGGATACGGACAGGTACATGGATAGGAAAGGTTTAGAAGGATACGGACGGGTACACGGATAGGAAAGGTTTAGAGGGATACAGACGGGTACACGGATAGGAAAGGTTTAGAGGGATACGGATGGGTACACGGATAGGAAAGGTTTAGAGGGATACGGATGGGTACACGGATAGGAAAGGTTTAGAGGGATATGGACGGGTACACGGATAGGAAAGGTTTAGAGGGATATGGACAGGTACACGGATAGGGAAGATTTAGAGGGATATGGATAGGTACACTGATTGGAAAGGTTTAGAGGGATACGGACAGATACACAGATAGCGAAGGTTTAGAGTGACACGGACAGGTACATGGATAGGAAAGGTTTAGAGGGTTACGGACAGGTACACAGATAGGAAAGGTTTAGAGTGACACGGACAGGTACATGGATAGGAAAGGTTCAGAGGGATACGGACAGGTACACAGATAGGAAAGGTTTAGAGTGACACGGACGTACATGGATAGGAAAGGTTTAGAGGGATACGGACAGGGACACGGATAGGAAAGGTTTTCAGGGATACAGACAGGTACACGGATAGGAAAGGTTCAGAGGGATACGGACAGATACAAGGATAGGAAATGTTTAGAGGGATACGGACAGGTACACGGATAGGAAAGGTTTAGAGGGATACGGACAGGTACACGGATAGGAAAGGTTTAGAGGGATATGGACAGGTACACGGATAGGAAAGGTTTAGAGGGATACGGACAGGTACACGGATAGGATCAGTTTAGAGGGATACGGACAGGTACACCGATAGGAAAGGTTCAGAGGGATACGGACAGGTACATGGATAGGAAAGGTTTAGAAGGATACGGACGGGTACACGGATAGGAAAGGTTTAGAGGGATACAGACGGGAACACGGATAGGAAAGGTTTAGAGGGATATGGACGGGTACACGGATAGGAAAGGTTTAGAGGGATATGGACAGGTACACGGATAGGGAAGATTTAGAGGGATATGGACAGGTACACTGATAGGAAAGGTTTAGAGGGATACGGACAGGTACACGGATAGGAAAGGTTTAGAGGGATACGGACGGGTACACGGATAGGAAAGGTTCAGGGGGATACGGACAGGTACACGGATAGGAAAGGTTTAGAGGGATAAGGACAGGTCCACGGATAGGAAAGGCTTAGAGGGGTACAGAAAGGTACACAGGTAGGAAAGGTTTAGAGGGATATGGACGGGTACACGGATAGGAAAGGCTTAGAGGGGTACAGACAGGTACACAGGTAGGAAAGGTTTAGAGGGATAAGGATGGGTACACAGATAGGAAAGGTTTAGAGGGATATGGACTGGTACACGGATGAGAAAGGTTTAGAGGGATACGGACAGGTACACGGATGGGAAAGGTTTAGAGGGATACGGACAGGTACACGGATAGGAAAGGTTTAGAGGGATATGGACAGTAACACTGGTAGGAAAGGTTTAGAGGGATATGGACAGGTACACGGATAGGGAAGATTTAGAGGGATATGGACAGGTACACTGATAGGAAAGGTTTAGAGGGATACGGACAGGTACACGGATAGGAAAGGTTTAGAGGGATACGGAAGGGTACACGGATAGGAAAGGTTTAGAGGGATATGGACAGGTTCACGGATAGGAAAGGTTTAGAGGGATATGACAGGTACATGGATAGTAAAGGTTTAGAGGGATACGGACAGGTACACGGATAGGAAAGGTTCAGAGGGATACAGACAGATACACGGATAGGCAAGTTTCTGTGGGATACGGACAGGTACACGGATAGGAAAGGTTTAGAGGGATACGGACAGGTAGATGGATAGGAAAGGTTTAGAGGGATACTGACAGGTACACGGATAGGAAACATTTAGAGGGATACGGACAGGTACACGGATAGGAAAGGTTTAGAGGGATACGGACAGATAGACGGATAGGAAGGTTTAGAGGGATACGGACAGGTACACAGATAGGAAAGTTTTAGAGGGATACGGACAGGTACACATATAGGAAAGGTTCAGAGGGATACGGACAGGTACACATATAGGAAAGGTTTAGAGGGATACGGACAGGTACACAGAAAGGAAAGGTTTAGAGGGATACGCACAGGTACCGGGATAGGAAAGGTTTAGAGGGATACATACAGGTATACGGATAGGTAAGGTTTAGAGGGATATGGACAGGTACACGGATAAGAAAGGTTTAGAGGGATACGGACAGGTATACGTATAGGAAAGGTTTAGAGGGATACGGACAGGTACACCGATAGGAAAGGTTTGGAGGGATACGGACAGGTACCGGGATAGGAAAGGTTTAGAGGGATACGGACAGGTATACTGATAGGCAAGGTTTAGAAGGATTCGAACAGGTACCTGGATAGGAAAGGTTTAGAGGGATACGGACAGGTATACTGATAGGCAAGGTTTAGAAGGATTCGAACAGGTACCTGGATAGGAAAGGTTTAGAGGGATACGGACAGGTACACGGATAGGCAAGGTTTAGAAGGATTCGAACAGGTACCTGGATAGGACAGGTTTAGAGGGATACGGACAGGTACACGGATAGTAAAGGTTCAGAGGGATACGGACAGGTACACGGGTATGAAAGGTTCAGAGGGATACAGACAGGTACACGGATAGGAATGGTTTAGAGGGATATTGACAGGTATACGGATAGGAAAGGTTTAGAGGGATATGGACAGGTACCGGGATAGGAAAGGTTTAGAGGGATACATACAGGTATACGGATAGGTAAGGTTTAGAGGGATATGGACAGGTAAACGGATGAGAAAGGTTTAGAGGGATACGGACAGGAAAACGTATAGGAAAGGTTTAGAAGGATACGGACAGGTACACAGAAAGGAAAGGTTTAGAGGGATACGCACAGGTACTGGGATAGGAAAGGTTTAGAGGGATACATACAGGTATACGGATACGTAAGGTTTAGAGGGATACGGCCAGGTACACGGATAGGAAAGGTTTAGAGGGATACGGACAGGTACACGGATAGGCAAGGTTTAGAAGGATTCGAACAGGTACCTGGATAGGAAATGTTTAGAGGGATACGGACAGGTATACTGATAGGCAAGGTTTAGAAGGATTCGAACAGGTACCTGGATAGGAAAGGTTTAGAGGGATACGGACAGGTATACTGATAGGCAAGGTTTAGAAGGATTCGAACAGGTACCTGGATAGGAAAGGTTTAGAGGGATACGGACAGGTACTCGGATAGGCAAGGTTTAGAAGGATTCGAACAGGTACCTGGATAGGACAGGTTTAGAGGGATACGGATGGGTACACGGATAGGAAAGGTTTAGAGGGATACGGACGGGTACACGGATAGGAAAGGTTTAGAGGGATATGGACAGGTACACGGATAGGAAAGGTTTAGAGGGATATGACAGGTACATGGATAGTAAAGGTTTAGAGGAATACGGACAGGAAAGGTTTAGAGGGATATGGACAGGTACACGGATAGGACAGGTTTAGAGGGATATGGACGGGTACACGGATAGGAAAGTTTTAGAAGGATACGGACAGGTACACGGATAGGAAAGGTTTAGAGGTAAACGGATAGGAAAGGTTTAGAGTGATACGGACAGGTACACGGATAGGAAAGGTTTAGAGGGATACGGTCAGGTACACGGATAGGAAAGGTTCAGAGGGATACGGACAGGTGCACGGATAGGAAAGGTTTAGAGTGACAAGGACAGGTACATGGATAGGAAATGTTTACAGTGATACCGACAGGTACTCGGATAGGAAAGGTTTAGAGGGATATTGACAGGTACACGGATAGGAAAGGTTTAGAGGGATATTGACAGGTACACGGATAGGAAAGGTTTAGAGGGATACGGACAGGTACACAGACAGGAAAGGTTTAGAGGGATACGCACAGGTACCGGGATAGGAAAGGTTTAGAGGGATACATACAGGTATACGGATAGGTAAGGTTTAGAGGGATATGGACAGGTACACGGATAAGAAAGGTTTAGAGGGATACGGACAGGTATACGTATAGGAAAGGTTTAGAAGGATACGGACAGGTACACAGAAAGGAAAGGTTTAGAGGGATACGCACAGGTACCGGGATAGGAAAGGTTTAGAGGGATAGGGATAGGAAAGGTTTAGACGGATAAAGATGGGTACACGGATAGGAAAGGTTTAGAGCGATACGGACAGGTACACGGATAGGCAAGGTTTAGAAGGATTCGAACAGGTACCTGGATAGGAAAGGTTTAGAAGGATACGGACAGGTACGCGGATATTAAAGGTTTAGAGGGATACGGACAGGTATACTGATAGGCAAGGTTTAGAAGGATTCGAACAGGTACCTGGATAGGAAAGGTTTAGAGGGATATGGACAGGTACGCAGATAGGAAAGGTTTAGAGGGATACGGACAGGTATACTGATAGGCAAGGTTTAGAAGGATTCGAACAGGTACCTGGATAGGAAAGGTTTAGAGGGATACGGACAGGTACACGGATAGTAAAGGTTCAGAGGGATACGGACAGGTACACAGGTATGAAAGGTTCAGAGGGATACAGACAGGTACACGGATAGGAATGGTTTAGAGGGATATTGACAGGTATACGGATAGGAAAGGTTTAGAGGGATATGGACAGGTACCGGGATAGGAAAGGTTTAGAGGGATACATACAGGTATACGGATAGGTAAGGTTTAGAGGGATATGTACAGGTACACGGATAAGAAAGGTTTAGAGGGATACGGACAGGTATACGTATAGGAAAGGTTTAGAAGGATACGGACAGGTACACAGAAAGGAAAGGTTTAGAGGGATACGCACAGGTACCGGGATAGGAAAGGTTTAGAGGGATACATACAGGTATACGGATACGTAAGGTTTAGAGGGATACGGCCAGGTACACGGATAAGAAAGGTTTAGAGGGATACGGACAGGTACACGGATAGGCAAGGTTTAGAAGGATTCGAACAGGTACCTGGATAGGAAAGGTTTAGAGGGATACGGACAGGTACGCGGATAGGAAAGGTTTAGAGGGATACGGACAGGTATACTGATAGGCAAGGTTTAGAAGGATTCGAACAGGTACCTGGATAGGAAAGGTTTAGAGGGATACGGACAGGTACACGTATAGGAAAGGTTTAGAGGGATATGGACAGGTACACGGATGGGAAAGGTTTAGAAGGATACGGACAGGTACACGGAAAGGAAAGGTTTAGAGGGATATGGACAGGTACACGGATAGGAAAGGTTTAGTGGGATACCGACAGGTACACAGATGGGAAAGGTTTTGAGGGATACGGACAGGTACACCGATAGGAAAGGTTCAGAGGGATACGGACAGGTACATGGATAGGAAAGGTTTAGAAGGATATGGACGGGTACACGGATAGGAAAGGTTTAGAGGGATACGGACAGGTACGCGGATAGGAAAGGTTTAGAGGGATACGGACAGGTATACTGATAGGCAAGGTTTAGAAGGATTCGAACAGGTACCTGGATAGGAAAGGTTTAGAGGGATACGGACAGGTACGCGGATAGGAAAGGTTTAGAGGGAAACGGACAGGTACACGGATAGTGAAGGTTTAGAGGGATACGGACAGGTACGCGGATAGGAAAGGTTTAGAGGGATACGGACAGGTATACTGATAGGCAAGGTTTAGAAGGATTCTAACAGGTACCTGGATAGGAAAGGTTTAGAGGGATACGGACAGGAACGCGGATAGGAAAGGTTTAGAGGGAAACGGACAGGTACACGGATAGGAAAGGTTTAGAGGGATTCGGACAGGTACACAGATAGGAAAGGTTTAGAAGGATACGGACAGGTACACGGAAAGGAAAGGTTTAGAGGGATATGGACAGGTACACGGATAGGAAAGGTTTAGTGGGATACAGACAGGTACACAGATGGGAAAGGTTTAGAGGGATACGGACAGGTACACCGATAGGAAAGGTTCAGAGGGATACGGACAGGTACATGGATAGGAAAGGTTTAGAAGGATACGGACGGGTACACGGATAGAAAAGGTTTAGAGGGATACGGATGGGTACACGGATAGGAAAGGTTTAGAGGGATACGGATGGGTACACGGATAGGAAAGGTTTAGAGGGATATGGACGGGTACACGGATAGGAAAGGTTTAGAGGGATATGGACAGGTAAACGGATAGGGAAGATTTAGAGGGATATGGACAGGTACACTGATAGGAAAGGTTTAGAGGGATATGGACAGGTACACGGATAGGAAAGGTTTAGAGGGATACGGACGGGTACACGGATAGGAAAGGTTTAGAGGGATATGGACAGGTACACGGATAGGAAAGGTTTAGAGGGATATGACAGGTACATGGATAGTAAAGGTTTAGAGGAATACGGACAGGAAAGGTTTAGAGGGATATGGACAGGTACACGGATAGGACAGGTTTAGAGGGATAAGGACGGGCACACGGATAGGAAAGGTTTAGAAGGATACGGACAGGTGCACGGATAGGAAAGGTTTAGAGGTAAACGGATAGGAAAGGTTTAGAGTGATACGGACAGGTACACGGATAGGAAAGGTTTAGAGGGATACGGACAGGTACACGGATATGAAAGGTTCAGAGGGATACGGACAGGTGCACGGATAGGAAAGGTTTAGAGTGACAAGGACAGGTACATGGATAGGAAATGTTTAGAGTGATACCGACAGGAACTCGGATAGGAAAGGTTTAGAGGGATATTGACAGGTACACGGATAGGAAAGGTTTAGAGGGATATTGACAGGTACACGGATAGGAAAGGTTTAGAGGGATACGGACAGGTACACAGAAAGGAAAGGTTTAGAGGGATACGCACAGGTACCGGGATAGGAAAGGTTTAGAGGGATACATACAGGTATACGGATAGGTAAGGTTTAGAGGGATATGGACAGGTACACGGATAAGAAAGGTTTAGAGGGATACGGACAGGTATACGTATAGGAAAGGTTTAGAAGGATACGGACAGGTACACAGAAAGGAAAGGTTTAGAGGGATACGGACAGGTACACGGATAGGAAAGGTTTAGAGCGATACGGACAGGTACACGGATAGGCAAGGTTTAGAAGGATTCGTACAGGTACCTGGATAGGAAAGGTTTAGAGGGATACGGACAGGTACCGGGATAGGAAAGGTTTAGAGGGATACATACAGGTATACGGATAGGTAAGGTTTAGAGGGATATGGACAGGTACACGGATAAGAAAGGTTTAGAGGGATACGGACAGGTATACGTATAGGAAAGGTTTAGAAGGATACGGACAGGTACACAGATAGGAAAGGTTTAGAAGGATACGGACAGGTACACGGAAAGGAAAGGTTTAGAGGGATATGGACAGGTACACGGATAGGAAAGGTTTAGTGGGATACAGACAGGTACACAGATGGGAAAGGTTTAGAGGGATACGGACAGGTACACCGATAGGAAAGGTTCAGAGGGATACGGACAGGTACATGGATAGGAAAGGTTTAGAAGGATACGGACGGGTACACGGATAGAAAAGGTTTAGAGGAATACAGACGGGTACACGGATAGGAAAGGTTTAGAGGGATACGGATGGGTACACGGATAGGAAAGGTTTAGAGGGATATGGACGGGTACACGGATAGGAAAGGTTTAGAGGGATATGGACAGGTAAACGGATAGGGAAGATTTAGAGGGATATGGACAGGTACACTGATAGGAAAGGTTTAGAGGGATATGGACAGGTACACGGATAGGAAAGGTTTAGAGGGATACGGACGGGTACACGGATAGGAAAGGTTTAGAGGGATATGGACAGGTACACGGATAGGAAAGGTTTAGAGGGATATGACAGGTACATGGATAGTAAAGGTTTAGAGGGATACGGACAGGTATACGTATAGGAAAGGTTTAGAAGGATACGGACAGGTACACAGAAAGGAAAGGTTTAGAGGGATACGCACAGGTACCGGGATAGGAAAGGTTTAGAGGGATACATACAGGTATACGGATACGTAAGGTTTAGAGGGATACGGCCAGGTACACGGATAAGAAAGGTTTAGAGGGATACGGACAGGTACACAGATAGGCAAGGTTTAGAAGGATTCGAACAGGTACCTGGATAGGAAAGGTTTCGAGGGATACGGACAGGTACGCGGATAGGAAAGGTTTAGAGGGATACGGACAGGTATACTGATAGGCAAGGTTTAGAAGGATTCGAACAGGTACCTGGATAGGAAAGGTTTAGAGGGATACGGACAGGTACACGTATAGGAAAGGTTTAGAGGGATATGGACAGGTACACGGATGGGAAAGGTTTAGAAGGATACGGACAGGTACACGGAAAGGAAAGGTTTAGAGGGATATGGACAGGTACACGGATAGGAAAGGTTTAGTGGGATACCGACAGGTACACAGATGGGAAAGGTTTAGAGGGATACGGACAGGTACACCGATAGGAAAGGTTCAGAGGGATACGGACAGGTACATGGATAGGAAAGGTTTAGAAGGATACGGACAGGTACACGGATAGGAAAGGTTTAGAGCGATACGGACAGGTACACGGATAGGCAAGGTTTAGAAGGATTCGTACAGGTACCTGGATAGGAAAGGTTTAGAGGGATACGGACAGGTACCGGGATAGGAAAGGTTTAGAGGGATACATACAGGTATACGGATAGGTAAGGTTTAGAGGGATATGGACAGGTACACGGATAAGAAAGGTTTAGAGGGATACGGACAGGTATACGTATAGGAAAGGTTTAGAAGGATACGGACAGGTACACAGATAGGAAAGGTTTAGAAGGATACGGACAGGTACACGGAAAGGAAAGGTTTAGAGGGATATGGACAGGTACACGGATAGGAAAGGTTTAGTGGGATACAGACAGGTACACAGATGGGAAAGGTTTAGAGGGATACGGACAGGTACACCGATAGGAAAGGTTCAGAGGGATACGGACAGGTACATGGATAGGAAAGGTTTAGAAGGATACGGACGGGTACACGGATAGAAAAGGTTTAGAGGAATACAGACGGGTACACGGATAGGAAAGGTTTAGAGGGATACGGATGGGTACACGGATAGGAAAGGTTTAGAGGGATATGGACGGGTACACGGATAGGAAAGGTTTAGAGGGATATGGACAGGTAAACGGATAGGGAAGATTTAGAGGGATATGGACAGGTACACTGATAGGAAAGGTTTAGAGGGATATGGACAGGTACACGGATAGGAAAGGTTTAGAGGGATACGGACGGGTACACGGATAGGAAAGGTTTAGAGGGATATGGACAGGTACACGGATAGGAAAGGTTTAGAGGGATATGACAGGTACATGGATAGTAAAGGTTTAGAGGGATACGGACAGGTATACGTATAGGAAAGGTTTAGAAGGATACGGACAGGTACACAGAAAGGAAAGGTTTAGAGGGATACGCACAGGTACCGGGATAGGAAAGGTTTAGAGGGATACATACAGGTATACGGATACGTAAGGTTTAGAGGGATACGGCCAGGTACACGGATAAGAAAGGTTTAGAGGGATACGGACAGGTACACAGATAGGCAAGGTTTAGAAGGATTCGAACAGGTACCTGGATAGGAAAGGTTTCGAGGGATACGGACAGGTACGCGGATAGGAAAGGTTTAGAGGGATACGGACAGGTATACTGATAGGCAAGGTTTAGAAGGATTCGAACAGGTACCTGGATAGGAAAGGTTTAGAGGGATACGGACAGGTACACGTATAGGAAAGGTTTAGAGGGATATGGACAGGTACACGGATGGGAAAGGTTTAGAAGGATACGGACAGGTACACGGAAAGGAAAGGTTTAGAGGGATATGGACAGGTACACGGATAGGAAAGGTTTAGTGGGATACCGACAGGTACACAGATGGGAAAGGTTTAGAGGGATACGGACAGGTACACCGATAGGAAAGGTTCAGAGGGATACGGACAGGTACATGGATAGGAAAGGTTTAGAAGGATACGGACGGGTACATGGATAGGAAAGGTTTAGAGGGATACGGACAGGTACGCGGATAGGAAAGGTTTAGAGGGATACGGACAGGTATACTGATAGGCAAGGTTTAGAAGGATTCGAACAGGAACCTGGATAGGAAAGGTTTAGAGGGATACGGACAGGTACGCGGATAGGAAAGGTTTAGAGGGAAACGGACAGGTACACGGATAGGGAAGGTTTAGAGGGATACGGACAGGTACGCGGATAGGAAAGGTTTAGAGGGATACGGACAGGTATACTGATAGGCAAGGTTTAGAAGGATTCGAACAGGTACCTGGATAGGAAAGGTTTAGAGGGATACGGACAGGTACGCGGATAGGAAAGGTTTAGAGGGAAACGGACAGGTACACGGATAGGAAAGGTTTAGAGGGATTCGGACAGGTACACAGATAGGAAAGGTTTAGAAGGATACGGACAGGTACACGGAAAGGAAAGGTTTAGAGGGATATGGACAGGTACACGGATAGGAAAGGTTTAGTGGGATACAGACAGGTACACAGATGGGAAAGGTTTAGAGGGATACGGACAGGTACACCGATAGGAAAGGTTCAGAGGGATACGGACAGGTACATGGATAGGAAAGGTTTAGAAGGATACGGACGGGTACACGGATAGGAAAGGTTTAGAGGGATACAGACGGGTACACGGATAGGAAAGGTTTAGAGGGATACGGATGGGTACACGGATAGGAAAGGTTTAGAGGGATATGGACGGGTACACGGATAGGAAAGGTTTAGAGGGATATGGACAGGTAAACGGATAGGGAAGATTTAGAGGGATATGGACAGGTACACTGATAGGAAAGGTTTAGAGGGATATGGACAGGTACACGGATAGGAAAGGTTTAGAGGGATACGGACGGGTACACGGATAGGAAAGGTTTAGAGGGATATGGACAGGTACACGGATAGGAAAGGTTTAGAGGGATATGACAGGTACATGGATAGTAAAGGTTTAGAGGAATACGGACAGGAAAGGTTTAGAGGGATATGGACAGGTACACGGATAGGACAGGTTTAGAGGGATATGGACGGGTACACGGATAGGAAAGGTTTAGAAGGATACGGACAGGTACACGGATAGGAAAGGTTTAGAGGTAAACGGATAGGAAAGGTTTAGAGTGATACGGACAGGTACACGGATAGGAAAGGTTTAGAGGGATACGGACAGGTACACGGATATGAAAGGTTCAGAGGGATACGGACAGGTACACGTTTAGGAAAGGTTTAGAGGGATACCGACAGGTACTCGGATAGGAAAGGTTTAGAGGGATATTGACAGGTACACGGATAGGAAAGGTTTAGAGGGATATTGACAGGTACACGGATAGGAAAGGTTTAGAGGGATACGGACAGGTACACAGAAAGGAAAGGTTTAGAGGGATACGCACAGGTACCGGGATAGGAAAGGTTTAGAGGGATACATACAGGTATACGGATAGGTAAGGTTTAGAGGGATATGGACAGGTACACGGATAAGAAAGGTTTAGAGGGATACGGACAGGTATACGTATAGGAAAGGTTTAGAAGGATACGGACAGGTACACAGAAAGGAAAGGTTTAGAGGGATACGGACAGGTACACGGATAGGAAAGGTTTAGAGCGATACGGACAGGTACACGGATAGGCAAGGTTTAGAAGGATTCGAACAGGTACCTGGATATGAAAGGTTTAGAGGGATACGGACAGGTACGCGGATAGTAAAGGTTTAGAGGGATACGGACAGGTATACTGATAGGCAAGGTTTAGAAGGATTCGAACAGGTACCTGGATAGGAAAGTTTTAGAGGGATATGGACAGGTACGCAGATAGGAAAGGTTTAGAGGGATACGGACAGGTATACTGATAGGCAAGGTTTAGAAGGATTCTAACAGGTACCTGGATAGGAAAGGTTTAGAGGGATACGGACAGGAACGCGGATAGGAAAGGTTTAGAGGGAAACGGACAGGTACACGGATAGGAAAGGTTTAGAGGGATTCGGACAGGTACACAGATAGGAAAGGTTTAGAAGGATACGGACAGGTACACGGAAAGGAAAGGTTTAGAGGGATATGGACAGGTACACGGATAGGAAAGGTTTAGTGGGATACAGACAGGTACACAGATGGGAAAGGTTTAGAGGGATACGGACAGGTACACCGATAGGAAAGGTTCAGAGGGATACGGACAGGTACATGGATAGTAAAGGTTTAGAGGAATACGGACAGGAAAGGTTTAGAGGGATATGGACAGGTACACGGATAGGACAGGTTTAGAGGGATAAGGACGGGCACACGGATAGGAAAGGTTTAGAAGGATACGGACAGGTGCACGGATAGGAAAGGTTTAGAGGTAAACGGATAGGAAAGGTTTAGAGTGATACGGACAGGTACACGGATAGGAAAGGTTTAGAGGGATACGGACAGGTACACGGATATGAAAGGTTCAGAGGGATACGGACAGGTGCACGGATAGGAAAGGTTTAGAGTGACAAGGACAGGTACATGGATAGGAAATGTTTAGAGTGATACCGACAGGAACTCGGATAGGAAAGGTTTAGAGGGATATTGACAGGTACACGGATAGGAAAGGTTTAGAGGGATATTGACAGGTACACGGATAGGAAAGGTTTAGAGGGATACGGACAGGTACACAGAAAGGAAAGGTTTAGAGGGCTACGCACAGGTACCGGGATAGGAAAGGTTTAGAGGGATACATACAGGTATACGGATAGGTAAGGTTTAGAGGGATATGGACAGGTACACGGATAAGAAAGGTTTAGAGGGATACGGACAGGTATACATATAGGAAAGGTTTAGAAGGATACGGACAGGTACACAGAAAGGAAAGGTTTAGAGGGATACGGACAGGTACACGGATAGGAAAGGTTTAGAGCGATACGGACAGGTACACGGATAGGAAAGGTTTAGAGGGATATGGACAGGTACACGGATAGGAAAGGTTTAGAGGGATATTGACAGGTACACGGATAGGAAAGGTTTAGAGGGATACGGACAGGAACTCGGATAGGAAAGGTTTAGAGGGATATTGACAGGTACACGGATAGGAAAGGTTTAGAGGGATATTGACAGGTACACGGATAGGAAAGGTTTAGAGGGATACGGACAGGTACACAGAAAGGAAAGGTTTAGAGGGATACGCACAGGTACCGGGATAGGAAAGGTTTAGAGGGATACATACAGGTATACGGATAGGTAAGGTTTAGAGGGATATGGACAGGTACACGGATAAGAAAGGTTTAGAGGGATACGGACAGGTATACGTATAGGAAAGGTTTAGAAGGATACGGACAGGTACACAGAAAGGAAAGGTTTAGAGGGATACGGACAGGTACACGGATAGGAAAGGTTTAGAGCGATACGGACAGGTACACGGATAGGCAAGGTTTAGAAGGATTCGTACAGGTACCTGGATAGGAAAGGTTTAGAGGGATACGGACAGGTACCGGGATAGGAAAGGTTTAGAGGGATACATACAGGTATACGGATAGGTAAGGTTTAGAGGGATATGGACAGGTACACGGATAAGAAAGGTTTAGAGGGATACGGACAGGTATACGTATAGGAAAGGTTTAGAAGGATACGGACAGGTACACAGATAGGAAAGGTTTAGAAGGATACGGACAGGTACACGGAAAGGAAAGGTTTAGAGGGATATGGACAGGTACACGGATAGGAAAGGTTTAGTGGGATACAGACAGGTACACAGATGGGAAAGGTTTAGAGGGATACGGACAGGTACACCGATAGGAAAGGTTCAGAGGGATACGGACAGGTACATGGATAGGAAAGGTTTAGAAGGATACGGACGGGTACACGGATAGAAAAGGTTTAGAGGGATACAGACGGGTACACGGATAGGAAAGGTTTAGAGGGATACGGATGGGTACACGGATAGGAAAGGTTTAGATGGATATGGACGGGTACACGGATAGGAAAGGTTTAGAGGGATATGGACAGGTAAACGGATAGGGAAGATTTAGAGGGATATGGACAGGTACACTGATAGGAAAGGTTTAGAGGGATATGGACAGGTACACGGATAGGAAAGGTTTAGAGGGATACGGACGGGTACACGGATAGGAAAGGTTTAGAGGGATATGGACAGGTACACGGATAGGAAAGGTTTAGAGGGATATGACAGGTACATGGATAGTAAAGGTTTAGAGGAATACGGACAGGAAAGGTTTAGAGGGATATGGACAGGTACACGGATAGGACAGGTTTAGAGGGATAAGGACGGGTACACGGATAGGAAAGGTTTAGAAGGATACGGACAGGTGCACGGATAGGAAAGGTTTAGAGGTAAACGGATAGGAAAGGTTTAGAGTGATACGGACAGGTACACGGATAGGAAAGGTTTAGAGGGATACGGACAGGTACACGGATATGAAAGGTTCAGAGGGATACGGACAGGTGCACAGATAGGAAAGGTTTAGAGTGACAAGGACAGGTACATGGATAGGAAATGTTTAGAGTGATACCGACAGGAACTCGGATAGGAAAGGTTTAGAGGGATATTGACAGGTACACGGATAGGAAAGGTTTAGAGGGATATTGACAGGTACACGGATAGGAAAGGTTTAGAGGGATACGGACAGGTACACAGAAAGGAAAGGTTTAGAGGGATACGCACAGGTACCGGGATAGGAAAGGTTTAGAGGGATACATACAGGTATACGGATAGGTAAGGTTTAGAGGGATATGGACAGGTACACGGATAAGAAAGGTTTAGAGGGATACGGACAGGTATACGTATAGGAAAGGTTTAGAAGGATACGGACAGGTACACAGAAAGGAAAGGTTTAGAGGGATACGGACAGGTACACGGATAGGAAAGGTTTAGAGCGATACGGACAGGTACACGGATAGGCAAGGTTTAGAAGGATTCGAACAGGTACCTGGATAGGAAAGGTTTAGAGGGATACGGACAGGTACCGGGATAGGAAAGGTTTAGAGGGATACATACAGGTATACGGATAGGTAAGGTTTAGAGGGATATGGACAGGTACACGGATAAGAAAGGTTTAGAGGGATACGGACAGGTATACGTATAGGAAAGGTTTAGAAGGATACGGACAAGTACACAGAAAGGAAAGGTTTAGAGGGATACGCACAGGTACCGGGATAGGAAAGGTTTAGAGGGATAGGGATAGGAAAGGTTTAGACGGATAAAGATGGGTACACGGATAGGAAAGGTTTAGAGCGATACGGACAGGTACACGGATAGGCAAGGTTTAGAAGGATTCGAACAGGTACCTGGATAGGAAAGGTTTAGAGGGATACGGACAGGTACGCGGATATTAAAGGTTTAGAGGGATACGGACAGGTATACTGATAGGCAAGGTTTAGAAGGATTCGAACAGGTACCTGGATAGGAAAGGTTTAGAGGGATATGGACAGGTACGCAGATAGGAAATGTTTAGAGGGATACGGACAGGTATACTGATAGGCAAGGTTTAGAAGGATTCGAACAGGTACCTGGATAGGAAAGGTTTAGAGGGATACGGACAGGTACACGGATAGTAAAGGTTCAGAGGGATACGGACAGGTACACAGGTATGAAAGGTTCAGAGGGATACAGACAGGTACACGGATAGGAATGGTTTAGAGGGATATTGACAGGTATACGGATAGGAAAGGTTTAGAGGGATATGGACAGGTACCGGGATAGGAAAGGTTTAGAGGGATACATACAGGTATACGGATAGGTAAGGTTTAGAGGGATATGTACAGGTACACGGATAAGAAAGGTTTAGAGGGATACGGACAGGTATACGTATAGGAAAGGTTTAGAAGGATACGGACAGGTACACAGAAAGGAAAGGTTTAGAGGGATACGCACAGGTACCGGGATAGGAAAGGTTTAGAGGGATACATACAGGTATACGGATACGTAAGGTTTAGAGGGATACGGCCAGGTACACGGATAAGAAAGGTTTAGAGGGATACGGACAGGTATACTGATAGGCAAGGTTTAGAAGGATTCGAACAGGTACCTGGATAGGAAAGGTTTAGAGGGATACGGACAGGTACACGTATAGGAAAGGTTTAGAGGGATATGGACAGGTACACGGATGGGAAAGGTTTAGAAGGATACGGACAGGTACACGGAAAGGAAAGGTTTAGAGGGATATGGACAGGTACACGGATAGGAAAGGTTTAGTGGGATACCGACAGGTACACAGATGGGAAAGGTTTAGAGGGATACGGACAGGTACACCGATAGGAAAGGTTCAGAGGGATACGGACAGGTACATGGATAGGAAAGGTTTAGAAGGATACGGACGGGTACACGGATAGGAAAGGTTTAGAGGGATACGGACAGGTACGCGGATAGGAAAGGTTTAGAGGGATACGGACAGGTATACTGATAGGCAAGGTTTAGAAGGATTCGAACAGGAACCTGGATAGGAAAGGTTTAGAGGGATACGGACAGGTACGCGGATAGGAAAGGTTTAGAGGGAAACGGACAGGTACACGGATAGGGAAGGTTTAGAGGGATACGGACAGGTACGCGGATAGGAAAGGTTTAGAGGGATACGGACAGGTATACTGATAGGCAAGGTTTAGAAGGATTCGAACAGGTACCTGGATAGGAAAGGTTTAGAGGGATACGGACAGGTACGCGGATAGGAAAGGTTTAGAGGGAAACGGACAGGTACACGGATAGGAAAGGTTTAGAGGGATTCGGACAGGTACACAGATAGGAAAGGTTTAGAAGGATACGGACAGGTACACGGAAAGGAAAGGTTTAGAGGGATATGGACAGGTACACGGATAGGAAAGGTTTAGTGGGATACAGACAGGTACACAGATGGGAAAGGTTTAGAGGGATACGGACAGGTACACCGATAGGAAAGGTTCAGAGGGATACGGACAGGTACATGGATAGGAAAGGTTTAGAAGGATACGGACGGGTACACGGATAGGAAAGGTTTAGAGGGATACAGACGGGTACACGGATAGGAAAGGTTTAGAGGGATACGGATGGGTACACGGATAGGAAAGGTTTAGAGGGATATGGACGGGTACACGGATAGGAAAGGTTTAGAGGGATATGGACAGGTAAACGGATAGGGAAGATTTAGAGGGATATGGACAGGTACACTGATAGGAAAGGTTTAGAGGGATATGGACAGGTACACGGATAGGAAAGGTTTAGAGGGATACGGACGGGTACACGGATAGGAAAGGTTTAGAGGGATATGGACAGGTACACGGATAGGAAAGGTTTAGAGGGATATGACAGGTACATGGATAGTAAAGGTTTAGAGGAATACGGACAGGAAAGGTTTAGAGGGATATGGACAGGTACACGGATAGGACAGGTTTAGAGGGATATGGACGGGTACACGGATAGGAAAGGTTTAGAAGGATACGGACAGGTACACGGATAGGAAAGGTTTAGAGGTAAACGGATAGGAAAGGTTTAGAGTGATACGGACAGGTACACGGATAGGAAAGGTTTAGAGGGATACGGACAGGTACACGGATATGAAAGGTTCAGAGGGATACGGACAGGTACACGTATAGGAAAGGTTTAGAGGGATACCGACAGGTACTCGGATAGGAAAGGTTTAGAGGGATATTGACAGGTACACGGATAGGAAAGGTTTAGAGGGATATTGACAGGTACACGGATAGGAAAGGTTTAGAGGGATACGGACAGGTACACAGAAAGGAAAGGTTTAGAGGGATACGGACAGGTACACGGATAGGAAAGGTTTAGAGCGATACGGACAGGTACACGGATAGGCAAGGTTTAGAAGGATTCGAACAGGTACCTGGATATGAAAGGTTTAGAGGGATACGGACAGGTACGCGGATAGTAAAGGTTTAGAGGGATACGGACAGGTATACTGATAGGCAAGGTTTAGAAGGATTCGAACAGGTACCTGGATAGGAAAGTTTTAGAGGGATATGGACAGGTACGCAGATAGGAAAGGTTTAGAGGGATACGGACAGGTATACTGATAGGCAAGGTTTAGAAGGATTCGAACAGGTACCTGGATAGGAAAGGTTTAGAGGGATACGGACAGGTACACGGATAGTAAAGTTTCAGAGGGATACGGACAGGTACACAGGTATGAAAGGTTCAGAGGGATACAGACAGGTACACGGATAGGAATGGTTTAGAGGGATATTGACAGGTATACGGATAGGAAAGGTTTAGAGGGATATGGACAGGTACCGGGATAGGAAAGGTTTAGAGGGATACATACAGGTATACGGATAGGTAAGGTTTAGAGGGATATGTACAGGTACACGGATAAGAAAGGTTTAGAGGGATACGGATAGGTATACGTATAGGAAAGGTTTAGAAGGATACGGACAGGTACACAGAAAGGAAAGGTTTAGAGGGATACGCACAGGTACCGGGATAGGAAAGGTTTAGAGGGATACATACAGGTATACGGATACGTAAGGTTTAGAGGGATACGGCCAGGTACACGGATAAGAAAGGTTTAGAGGGATACGGACAGGTACACGGATAGGCAAGGTTTAGAAGGATTCGAACAGGTACCTGGATAGGAAAGGTTTAGAGGGATACGGACAGGTACGCGGATAGGAAAGGTTTAGAGGGATACGGACAGGTATACTGATAGGCAAGGTTTAGAAGGATTCGAACAGGTACCTGGATAGGAAAGGTTTAGAGGGATACGGACAGGTACACGTATAGGAAAGGTTTAGAGGGATATGGACAGGTACACGGATGGGAAAGGTTTAGAAGGATACGGACAGGTACACGGAAAGGAAAGGTTTAGAGGGATATGGACAGGTACACGGATAGGAAAGGTTTAGTGGGATACCGACAGGTACACAGATGGGAAAGGTTTAGAGGGATACGGACAGGTACACCGATAGGAAAGGTTCAGAGGGATACGGACAGGTACATGGATAGGAAAGGTTTAGAAGGATACGGACGGGTACACGGATAGGAAAGGTTTAGAGGGATACGGACAGGTACGCGGATAGGAAAGGTTTAGAGGGATACGGACAGGTATACTGATAGGCAAGGTTTAGAAGGATTCGAACAGGTACCTGGATAGGAAAGGTTTAGAGGGATACGGACAGGTACGCGGATAGGAAAGGTTTAGAGGGAAACGGACAGGTACACGGATAGGGAAGGTTTAGATGGATACGGACAGGTACGCGGATAGGAAAGGTTTAGAAGGATACGGACGGGTACACGGATAGGAAAGGTTTAGAGGGATACGGACAGGTACGCGGATAGGAAAGGTTTAGAGGGATACGGACAGGTATACTGATAGGCAAGGTTTAGAAGGATTCGAACAGGTACCTGGATAGGAAAGGTTTAGAGGGATACGGACAGGTACGCGGATAGGAAAGGTTTAGAGGGAAACGGACAGGTACACGGATAGGGAAGGTTTAGAGGGATACGGACAGGTACGCGGATAGGAAAGGTTTAGAGGGATACGGACAGGTATACTGATAGGCAAGGTTTAGAAGGATTCGAACAGGTACCTGGATAGGAAAGGTTTAGAGGGATACGGACAGGTACGCGGATAGGAAAGGTTTAGAGGGAAACGGACAGGTACACGGATAGGAAAGGTTTAGAGGGATTCGGACAGGTACACAGATAGGAAAGGTTTAGAAGGATTCGAACAGGTACCTGGATAGGAAAGGTTTAGAGGGATACGGACAGGTACACGTATAGGAAAGGTTTAGAGGGATATGGACAGGTACACGGATGGGAAAGGTTTAGAAGGATACGGACAGGTACACGGAAAGGAAAGGTTTAGAGGGATATGGACAGGTACACGGATAGGAAAGGTTTAGTGGGATACCGACAGGTACACAGATGGGAAAGGTTTAGAGGGATACGGACAGGTACACCGATAGGAAAGGTTCAGAGGGATACGGACAGGTACATGGATAGGAAAGGTTTAGAAGGATACGGACGGGTACACGGATAGGAAAGGTTTAGAGGGATACGGACAGGTACGCGGATAGGAAAGGTTTAGAGGGATACGGACAGGTATACTGATAGGCAAGGTTTAGAAGGATTCGAACAGGTACCTGGATAGGAAAGGTTTAGAGGGATACGGACAGGTACGCGGATAGGAAAGGTTTAGAGGGAAACGGACAGGTACACGGATAGGGAATGTTTAGAGGGATACGGACAGGTACGCGGATAGGAAAGGTTTAGAAGGATACGGACGGGTACACGGATAGGAAAGGTTTAGAGGGATACGGACAGGTACGCGGATAGGAAAGGTTTAGAGGGATACGGACAGGTATACTGATAGGCAAGGTTTAGAAGGATTCGAACAGGTACCTGGATAGGAAAGGTTTAGAGGGATACGGACAGGTACGCGGATAGGAAAGGTTTAGAGGGAAACGGACAGGTACACGGATAGGGAAGGTTTAGAGGGATACGGACAGGTACGCGGATAGGAAAGGTTTAGAGGGATACGGACAGGTATACTGATAGGCAAGGTTTAGAAGGATTCGAACAGGTACCTGGATAGGAAAGGTTTAGAGGGATACGGACAGGTACGCGGATAGGAAAGGTTTAGAGGGAAACGGACAGGTACACGGATAGGAAAGGTTTAGAGGGATTCGGACAGGTACACAGATAGGAAAGGTTTAGAAGGATACGGACAGGTACACGGAAAGGAAAGGTTTAGAGGGATATGGACAGGTACACGGATAGGAAAGATTTAGTGGGATACAGACAGGTACACAGATGGGAAAGGTTTAGAGGGATACGGACAGGTACACCGATAGGAAAGTTTCAGAGGGATACGGACAGGTACATGGATAGGAAAGGTTTAGAAGGATTCGGACGGGTACACGGATAGGAAAGGTTTAGAGGGATACAGACGGGTACACGGATAGGAATGGTTTAGAGGGATACGGATGGGTACACGGATAGGAAAGGTTTAGAGGGATATGGACTGGTACACGGATAGGAAAGGTTTAGAGGGATATGGACAGGTACACGGATAGGGAAGATTTAGAGGGATATGGACAGGTACACTGATAGGAAAGGTTTAGAGGGATATGGACAGGTACACGGATAGGAAAGGTTTAGAGGGATACGGACGGGTACACGGATAGGAAAGGTTTAGAGGGAAATGGACAGGTACACGGATAGGAAAGGTTTAGAGGGATATGACAGGTACATGGATAGTAAAGGTTTAGAGGAATACGGACAGGAAAGGTTTAGAGGGATATGGACAGGTACACGGATAGGACAGGTTTAGAGGGATATGGACAGGTACACGGATAGGAAAGGTTTAGAAGGATACGGACAGGTACACGGATAGGAAAGGTTTAGAGGTAAACGGATAGGAAAGGTTTAGAGTGATACGGACAGGTACACGGATAGGAAAGGTTTAGAGGGATACGGACAGGTACATGGATAGAAATGTTTAGAGGGATATGGACAGGTACACGGATAGGAAAGGTTCAGAGGGATACGGACAGGTGCACGGATAGGAAAGGTTTAGAGTGACAAGGACAGGTACATGGATAGGAAATGTTTAGAGTGATACCGACAGGTACTCGGATAGGAAAGGTTTAGAGGCATATTGATAGGTACACGGATAGGAAAGGTTTAGAGGGATATTGACAGGTACACGGATAGGAAAGGTTTAGAGGGATACGGACAGGTACACAGAAAGGAAAGGTTTAGAGGGATACGCACAGGTACCGGGATCGGAAAGGTTCAGAGGGATACATACAGGTATACGGATAGGTAAGGTTTAGAGGGATATGGACAGGTACACGGATAAGAAAGGTTTAGAGGGATACGGACAGGTATACGTATAGGAAAGGTTTAGAAGGATACGGACAGGTACACAGAAAGGAAAGGTTTAGAGGGATACGCACAGGTACCGGGATAGGAAAGGTTTAGAGGGATAGGGATAGGAAAGGTTTAGACGGATAAAGATGGGTACACGGATAGTAAAGGTTTAGAGCGATACGGACAGGTACACGGATAGGCAAGGTTTAGAAGGATTCGAACAGGTACCTGGATAGGAAAGGTTTAGAGGGATACGGACAGGTACGCGGATAGGAAAGGTTTAGAGGGATACGGACAGGTATACTGATAGGCAAGGTTTAGAAGTATTCGAACAGGTACCCGGATAGGAAAGGTTTAGAGGGATATGGACAGGTACGCAGATAGGAAAGGTTTAGAGGGATACGGACAGGTATACTGATAGGCAAGGTTTAGAAGGATTCGAACAGGTACCTGGATCGGAAAGGTTTAGAGGGATACGGACAGGTACACGGATAGTAAAGGTTCAGAGGGATACGGACAGGTACACAGGTATGAAAGGTTCAGAGGGATACAGACAGGTACACGGATAGGAATGGTTTAGAGGGATATTGACAGGTATACGGATAGGAAAGGTTTAGAGGGATATGGACAGGTACCGGGATAGGAAAGGTTTAGAGGGATACATACAGGTATACGGATAGGTAGGGTTTAGAGGGATATGGACAGGTACACGGATAAGAAAGGTTTAGAGGGATACGGACAGGTATACGTATAGGAAAGGTTTAGAAGGATACGGACAGGTACACAGAAAGGAAAGGTTTAGAGGGATACGCACAGGTACCGGGATAGGAAAGGTTTAGAGGGATACGGACAGGTACACGGATAGGCAAGGTTTAGAAGGATTCGAACAGGTACCTGGATAGGAAAGGTTTAGAGGGATACGGACAGGTACGCGGATAGGAAAGGTTTAGAGGGATACGGACAGGTATACTGATAGGCAAGGTTTAGAAGGATTCGAACAGGTACCTGGATAGGAAAGGTTTAGAGGGATACGGACAGGTACACGGATGGGAAAGGTTTAGAGGGATATCGACAGGTACACGGATAGGAAAGGTTTAGAGGGATACGGACAGGTACGCGGATAGGAAAGGTTTAGAGGGATACGGACAGGTACACGGATAGGAATGGTTTAGAGGGATACAGACAGGTACACGGATAGGAAAGGTTTAGAGGGATATGGACAGGTACACGGATGGGAAAGGTTTAGAGGGATATCGACAGGTACACGGATAGGAAAGGTTTAGAGGGATACGGACAGGTACGCGGATAGGAAAGGTTTAGAGGGATACGGACAGGTACACGGATAGGAATGGTTTAGAGGGATACAGACAGGTACACGGATAGGAATGGTTTAGAGGAATAGGGATAGGAAAAGTTTAGAGGGATATTGACAGGAACACAAATAGGAAAGATTTAGAGGGGTACCGACAGGTACCGGGATAGGAAAGGTTTAGAGAGATATGGGCAGGTACACGGATAAGAAAGGTTTAGAGGGATACGGACAGGTATACGTATAGGAAAGTTTAGAGGGATATGGACAGGTACACGGATGGGAAAGGTTTAGAAGGATACGGACAGGTATACGGATAGGAAAGGTTCAGAGGGATACGGACAGCGACACGGATAGGAAAGCTTTAGAGGGTTACTGACAGGTACACGGATAGGAAAAGTTTAGAGGGATACGGACAGGTACACGGATAGGAAAGGTTTAGAGGGATACGGACAGGTACACGTATAGGAAAGGTTTAGAAGGATACGGACAGGTACGCGGATAGGAAAGGTTTAGAGGGATACGGACAGGTACACGGATAGGAAAGGTTTAGAGGGAAATGGACAGGTACACGGATAGGAAAGGTTTAGTGGGATACCGACAGGTACACAGATGGGAAAGGTTTAGAGGGATACGGACAGGTACACCGATAGGAAAGTTTCAGAGGGATACGGACAGGTACATGGATAGGAAAGGTTTAGAAGGATTCGGACGGGTACACGGATAGGAAAGGTTTAGAGGGATACAGACGGGTACACGGATAGGAATGGTTTAGAGGGATACGGATGGGTACACGGATAGGAAAGGTTTAGAGGGATATGGACTGGTACACGGATAGGAAAGGTTTAGAGGGATATGGACAGGTACACGGATAGGGAAGATTTAGAGGGATATGGACAGGTACACTGATAGGAAAGGTTTAGAGGGATATGGACAGGTACACGGATAGGAAAGGTTTAGAGGGATACGGACGGGTACACGGATAGGAAAGGTTTAGAGGGAAATGGACAGGTACACGGATAGGAAAGGTTTAGAGGGATATGACAGGTACATGGATAGTAAAGGTTTAGAGGAATACGGACAGGAAAGGTTTAGAGGGATATGGACAGGTACACGGATAGGACAGGTTTAGAGGGATATGGACAGGTACACGGATAGGAAAGGTTTAGAAGGATACGGACAGGTACACGGATAGGAAAGGTTTAGAGGTAAACGGATAGGAAAGGTTTAGAGTGATACGGACAGGTACACGGATAGGAAAGGTTTATAGGGATACGGACAGGTACATGGATAGAAATGTTTAGAGGGATATGGACAGGTACACGGATAGGAAAGGTTCAGAGGGATACGGACAGGTGCACGGATAGGAAAGGTTTAGAGTGACAAGGACAGGTACATGGATAGGAAATGTTTAGAGTGATACCGACAGGTACTCGGATAGGAAAGGTTTAGAGGCATATTGATAGGTACACGGATAGGAAAGGTTTAGAGGGATATTGACAGGTACACGGATAGGAAAGGTTTAGAGGGATACGGACAGGTACACAGAAAGGAAAGGTTTAGAGGGATACGCACAGGTACCGGGATAGGAAAGGTTTAGAGGGATACATACAGGTATACGGATAGGTAAGGTTTAGAGGGATATGGACAGGTACACGGATAAGAAAGGTTTAGAGGGATACGGACAGGTATACGTATAGGAAAGGTTTAGAAGGATACGGACAGGTACACAGAAAGGAAAGGTTTAGAGGGATACGCACAGGTACCGGGATAGGAAAGGTTTAGAGGGATAGGGATAGGAAAGGTTTAGACGGATAAAGATGGGTACACGGATAGTAAAGGTTTAGAGCGATACGGACAGGTACACGGATAGGCAAGGTTTAGAAGGATTCGAACAGGTACCTGGATAGGAAAGGTTTAGAGGGATACGGACAGGTACGCGGATAGGAAAGGTTTAGAGGGATACGGACAGGTATACTGATAGGCAAGGTTTAGAAGTATTCGAACAGGTACCCGGATAGGAAAGGTTTAGAGGGATATGGACAGGTACGCAGATAGGAAAGGTTTAGAGGGATACGGACAGGTATACTGATAGGCAAGGTTTAGAAGGATTCGAACAGGTACCTGGATCGGAAAGGTTTAGAGGGATACGGACAGGTACACGGATAGTAAAGGTTCAGAGGGATACGGACAGGTACACAGGTATGAAAGGTTCAGAGGGATACAGACAGGTACACGGATAGGAATGGTTTAGAGGGATATTGACAGGTATACGGATAGGAAAGGTTTAGAGGGATATGGACAGGTACCGGGATAGGAAAGGTTTAGAGGGATACATACAGGTATACGGATAGGTAGGGTTTAGAGGGATATGGACAGGTACACGGATAAGAAAGGTTTAGAGGGATACGGACAGGTATACGTATAGGAAAGGTTTAGAAGGATACGGACAGGTACACAGAAAGGAAAGGTTTAGAGGGATACGCACAGGTACCGGGATAGGAAAGGTTTAGAGGGATACGGACAGGTACACGGATAGGCAAGGTTTAGAAGGATTCGAACAGGTACCTGGATAGGAAAGGTTTAGAGGGATACGGACAGGTACGCGGATAGGAAAGGTTTAGAGGGATACGGACAGGTATACTGATAGGCAAGGTTTAGAAGGATTCGAACAGGTACCTGGATAGGAAAGGTTTAGAGGGATACGGACAGGTACACGGATGGGAAAGGTTTAGAGGGATATCGACAGGTACACGGATAGGAAAGGATTAGAGGGATACGGACAGGTACGCGGATAGGAAAGGTTTAGAGGGATACGGACAGGTACACGGATAGGAATGGTTTAGAGGGATACAGACAGGTACACGGATAGGAAAGGTTTAGAGGGATATGGACAGGTACACGGATGGGAAAGGTTTAGAGGGATATCGACAGGTACACGGATAGGAAAGGTTTAGAGGGATACGGACAGGTACGCGGATAGGAAAGGTTTAGAGGGATACGGACAGGTACACGGATAGGAATGGTTTAGAGGGATACAGACAGGTACACGGATAGGAATGGTTTAGAGGAATAGGGATAGGAAAAGTTTAGAGGGATATTGACAGGAACACAAATAGGAAAGATTTAGAGGGGTACCGACAGGTACCGGGATAGGAAAGGTTTAGAGAGATATGGGCAGGTACACGGATAAGAAAGGTTTAGAGGGATACGGACAGGTATACGTATAGGAAAGTTTAGAGGGATATGGACAGGTACACGGATGGGAAAGGTTTAGAAGGATACGGACAGGTATACGGATAGGAAAGGTTCAGAGGGATACGGACAGCGACACGGATAGGAAAGCTTTAGAGGGTTACTGACAGGTACACGGATAGGAAAAGTTTAGAGGGATACGGACAGGTACACGGATAGGAAAGGTTTAGAGGGATACGGACAGGTACACGTATAGGAAAGGTTTAGAAGGATACGGACAGGTACGCGGATAGGAAAGGTTTAGAGGGATACGGACAGGTACACGGATAGGAAAGGTTTAGAGGGAAATGGACAGGTACACGGATAGGAAAGGTTTAGTGGGATACCGACAGGTACACAGATGGGAAAGGTTTAGAGGGATACGGACAGGTACACCGATAGGAAAGTTTCAGAGGGATACGGACAGGTACATGGATAGGAAAGGTTTAGAAGGATTCGGACGGGTACACGGATAGGAAAGGTTTAGAGGGATACAGACGGGTACACGGATAGGAATGGTTTAGAGGGATACGGATGGGTACACGGATAGGAAAGGTTTAGAGGGATATGGACTGGTACACGGATAGGAAAGGTTTAGAGGGATATGGACAGGTACACGGATAGGGAAGATTTAGAGGGATATGGACAGGTACACTGATAGGAAAGGTTTAGAGGGATATGGACAGGTACACGGATAGGAAAGGTTTAGAGGGATACGGACGGGTACACGGATAGGAAAGGTTTAGAGGGAAATGGACAGGTACACGGATAGGAAAGGTTTAGAGGGATATGACAGGTACATGGATAGTAAAGGTTTAGAGGAATACGGACAGGAAAGGTTTAGAGGGATATGGACAGGTACACGGATAGGACAGGTTTAGAGGGATATGGACAGGTACACGGATAGGAAAGGTTTAGAAGGATACGGACAGGTACACGGATAGGAAAGGTTTAGAGGTAAACGGATAGGAAAGGTTTAGAGTGATACGGACAGGTACACGGATAGGAAAGGTTTAGAGGGATACGGACAGGTACATGGATAGAAATGTTTAGAGGGATATGGACAGGTACACGGATAGGAAAGGTTCAGAGGGATACGGACAGGTGCACGGATAGGAAAGGTTTAGAGTGACAAGGACAGGTACATGGATAGGAAATGTTTAGAGTGATACCGACAGGTACTCGGATAGGAAAGGTTTAGAGGCATATTGATAGGTACACGGATAGGAAAGGTTTAGAGGGATATTGACAGGTACACGGATAGGAAAGGTTTAGAGGGATACGGACAGGTACACAGAAAGGAAAGGTTTAGAGGGATACGCACAGGTACCGGGATAGGAAAGGTTTAGAGGGATACATACAGGTATACGGATAGGTAAGGTTTAGAGGGATATGGACAGGTACACGGATAAGAAAGGTTTAGAGGGATACGGACAGGTATACGTATAGGAAAGGTTTAGAAGGATACGGACAGGTACACAGAAAGGAAAGGTTTAGAGGGATACGCACAGGTACCGGGATAGGAAAGGTTTAGAGGGATAGGGATAGGAAAGGTTTAGACGGATAAAGATGGGTACACGGATAGTAAAGGTTTAGAGCGATACGGACAGGTACACGGATAGGCAAGGTTTAGAAGGATTCGAACAGGTACCTGGATAGGAAAGGTTTAGAGGGATACGGACAGGTACGCGGATAGGAAAGGTTTAGAGGGATACGGACAGGTATACTGATAGGCAAGGTTTAGAAGTATTCGAACAGGTACCCGGATAGGAAAGGTTTAGAGGGATATGGACAGGTACGCAGATAGGAAAGGTTTAGAGGGATACGGACAGGTATACTGATAGGCAAGGTTTAGAAGGATTCGAACAGGTACCTGGATCGGAAAGGTTTAGAGGGATACGGACAGGTACACGGATAGTAAAGGTTCAGAGGGATACGGACAGGTACACAGGTATGAAAGGTTCAGAGGGATACAGACAGGTACACGGATAGGAATGGTTTAGAGGGATATTGACAGGTATACGGATAGGAAAGGTTTAGAGGGATATGGACAGGTACCGGGATAGGAAAGGTTTAGAGGGATACATACAGGTATACGGATAGGTAGGGTTTAGAGGGATATGGACAGGTACACGGATAAGAAAGGTTTAGAGGGAAACGGACAGGTATACGTATAGGAAAGGTTTAGAAGGATACGGACAGGTACACAGAAAGGAAAGGTTTAGAGGGATACGCACAGGTACCGGGATAGGAAAGGTTTAGAGGGATACGGACAGGTACACGGATAGGCAAGGTTTAGAAGGATTCGAACAGGTACCTGGATAGGAAACGTTTAGAGGGATACGGACAGGTACGCGGATAGGAAAGGTTTAGAGGGATACGGACAGGTATACTGATAGGCAAGGTTTAGAAGGATTCGAACAGGTACCTGGATAGGAAAGGTTTAGAGGGATACGGACAGGTACACGGATAGGAAAGGTTTAGAGGGATATGGACAGGTACACGGATGGGAAAGGTTTAGAGGGATATCGACAGGTACACGGATAGGAAAGGTTTAGAGGGATACGGACAGGTACGCGGATAGGAAAGGTTTAGAGGGATACGGACAGGTACACGGATAGGAATGGTTTAGAGGGATACAGACAGGTACACGGATAGGAATGGTTTAGAGGAATAGGGATAGGAAAAGTTTAGAGGGATATTGACAGGAACACAAATAGGAAAGATTTAGAGGGGTACCGACAGGTACCGGGATAGGAAAGGTTTAGAGAGATATGGGCAGGTACACGGATAAGAAAGGTTTAGAGGGATACGGACAGGTATACGTATAGGAAAGTTTAGAGGGATATGGACAGGTACACGGATGGGAAAGGTTTAGAAGGATACGGACAGGTATACGGATAGGAAAGGTTCAGAGGGATACGGACAGCGACACGGATAGGAAAGCTTTAGAGGGTTACTGACAGGTACACGGATAGGAAAAGTTTAGAGGGATACGGACAGGTACACGGATAGGAAAGGTTTAGAGGGATACGGACAGGTACACGTATAGGAAAGGTTTAGAAGGATACGGACAGGTACGCGGATAGGAAAGGTTTAGAGGGATACGGACAGGTACACGGATAGGAAAGGTTTAGAGGGAAATGGACAGGTACACGGATAGGAAAGGTTTAGTGGGATACCGACAGGTACACAGATGGGAAAGGTTTAGAGGGATACGGACAGGTACACCGATAGGAAAGGTTCAGAGGGATACGGACAGGTACATAGATAGGAAAGGTTTAGAAGGATACGGACGGGTACACGGATAGGAAAGGTTTAGAGGGATACGGACAGGTACGCGGATAGGAAAGGTTTAGAGGGATACGGACAGGTATACTGATAGGCAAGGTTTAGAAGGATTCGAACAGGTACCTGGATAGGAAAGGTTTAGAGGGATACGGACAGGTACGCGGATAGGAAAGGTTTAGAGGGAAACGGACAGGTACACAGATAGGGAAGGTTTAGAGGGATACGGACAGGTACGCGGATAGGAAAGGTTTAGAGGGATACGGACAGGTATACTGATAGGCAAGGTTTAGAAGGATTCGAACAGGTACCTGGATAGGAAAGGTTTAGAGGGATACGGACAGGTACGCGGATAGGAAAGGTTTAGAGGGAAACGGACAGGTACACGGATAGGAAAGGTTTAGAGGGATTCGGACAGGTACACAGATAGGAAAGGTTTAGAAGGATATGGACAGGTACACGGATAGGAAAGATTTAGTGGGATACAGACAGGTACACAGATGGGAAAGGTTTAGAGGGATACGGACAGGTACACCGATAGGAAAGTTTCAGAGGGATACGGACAGGTACATGGATAGGAAAGGTTTAGAAGGATTCGGACGGGTACACGGATAGGAAAGGTTTAGAGGGATACAGACGGGTACACGGATAGGAATGGTTTAGAGGGATACGGATGGGTACACGGATAGGAAACGTTTAGAGGGATATGGACGGGTACACGGATAGGAAAGGTTTAGAGGGATATGGACAGGTACACGGATAGGGAAGATTTAGAGGGATATGGACAGGTACACTGATAGGAAAGGTTTAGAGGGATATGGACAGGTACACGGATAGGAAAGGTTTACAGGGATACGGACGGGTACACGGATAGGAAAGGTTTAGAGGGAAATGGACAGGTACACGGATAGGAAAGGTTTAGAGGGATATGACAGGTACATGGATAGTAAAGGTTTAGAGGAATACGGACAGGAAAGGTTTAGAGGGATATGGACAGGTACACGGATAGGACAGGTTTAGAGGGATATGGACAGGTACACGGATAGGAAAGGTTTAGAAGGATACGGACAGGTACACGGATAGGAAAGGTTTAGAGGTAAACGGATAGGAAAGGTTTAGAGTGATACGGACAGGTACACGGATAGGAAAGGTTTAGAGGGATACGGACAGGTACATGGATAGAAATGTTTAGAGGGATATGGACAGGTACACGGATAGGAAAGGTTCAGAGGGATACGGACAGGTGCACGGATAGGAAAGGTTTAGAGTGACAAGGACAGGTACATGGATAGGAAATGTTTAGAGTGATACCAACAGGTACTCGGATAGGAAAGGTTTAGAGGCATATTGATAGGTACACGGATAGGAAAGGTTTAGAGGGATATTGACAGGTACACGGATAGGAAAGGTTTAGAGGGATATGGACAGGTACACAGAAAGGAAAGGTTTAGAGGGATACGCACAGGTACCGGGATAGGAAAGGTTTAGAGGGATACATACAGGTGTACGGATAGGTAAGGTTTAGAGGGATATGGACAGGTACACGGATAAGAAAGGTTTAGAGGGATACGGACAGGTATACGTATAGGAAAGGTTTAGAAGGATACGGACAGGTACACAGAAAGGAAAGGTTTAGAGGGATACGCACAGGTACCGGGATAGGAAAGGTTTAGAGGGATAGGGATAGGAAAGGTTTAGACGGATAAAGATGGGTACACGGATAGGAAAGGTTTAGAGCGATACGGACAGGTACACGGATAGGCAAGGTTTAGAAGGATTCGAACAGGTACCTGGATAGGAAAGGTTTAGAGGGATACGGACAGGTACGCGGATAGGAAAGGTTTAGAGGGATACGGACAGGTATACTGATAGGCAAGGTTTAGAAGTATTCGAACAGGTACCTGGATAGGAAAGGTTTAGAGGGATATGGACAGGTACGCAGATAGGAAAGGTTTAGAGGGATACGGACAGGTATACTGATAGGCAAGGTTTAGAAGGATTCGAACAGGTACCTGGATCGGAAAGGTTTAGAGGGATACGGACAGGTACACGGATAGTAAAGGTTCAGAGGGATACGGACAGGTACACAGGTATGAAAGGTTCAGAGGGATACAGACAGGTACACGGATAGGAATGGTTTAGAGGGATATTGACAGGTATACGGATAGGAAAGGTTTAGAGGGATATGGACAGGTACCGGGATAGGAAAGGTTTAGAGGGATACATACAGGTATACGGATAGGTAGGGTTTAGAGGGATATGGACAGGTACACGGATAAGAAAGGTTTAGAGGGATACGGACAGGTATACGTATAGGAAAGGTTTAGAAGGATACGGACAGGTACACAGAAAGGAAAGGTTTAGAGGGATACGCACAGGTACCGGGATAGGAAAGGTTTAGAGGGATACGGACAGGTACACGGATAGGCAAGGTTTAGAAGGATTCGAACAGGTACCTGGATAGGAAAGGTTTAGAGGGATACAGACAGGTACGCGGATAGGAAAGGTTTAGAGGGATACGGACAGGTATACTGATAGGCAAGGTTTAGAAGGATTCGAACAGGTACCTGGATAGGAAAGGTTTAGAGGGATACGGACAGGTACACGGATAGGAAAGGTTTAGAGGGATATGGACAGGTACACGGATGGGAAAGGTTTAGAGGGATATCGACAGGTACACGGATAGGAAAGGTTTAGAGGGATACGGACAGGTACGCGGATAGGAAAGGTTTAGAGGGATACGGACAGGTACACGGATAGGAATGGTTTAGAGGGATACAGACAGGTACACGGATAGGAATGGTTTAGAGGAATAGGGATAGGAAAAGTTTAGAGGGATATTGACAGGAACACAAATAGGAAAGATTTAGAGGGGTACCGACAGGTACCGGGATAGGAAAGGTTTAGAGAGATATGGGCAGGTACACGGATAAGAAAGGTTTAGAGGGATACGGACAGGTATACGTATAGGAAAGTTTAGAGGTATATGGACAGGTACACGGATGGGAAAGGTTTAGAAGGATACGGACAGGAATACGGATAGGAAAGGTTCAGAGGGATACGGACAGCGACACGGATAGGAAAGCTTTAGAGGGTTACTGACAGGTACACGGATAGGAAAAGTTTAGAGGGATACGGACAGGTACACGGATAGGAAAGGTTTAGAGGGATACGGACAGGTACACGTATAGGAAAGGTTTAGAAGGATACGGACAGGTACGCGGATAGGAAAGGTTTAGAGGGATACGGACAGGTACACGGATAGGAAAGGTTTAGAGGGAAATGGACAGGTACACGGATAGGAAAGGTTTAGAAGGATACGGACAGGTACACGGATAGGAAAGGTTTAGAGGTAAACGGATAGGAAAGGTTTAGAGTGATACGGACAGGTACACGGATAGGAAAGGTTTAGAGGGATACGGACAGGTACATGGATAGAAATGTTTAGAGGGATATGGACAGGTACACGGATAGGAAAGGTTCAGAGGGATACGGACAGGTGCACGGATAGGAAAGGTTTAGAGTGACAAGGACAGGTACATGGATAGGAAATGTTTAGAGTGATACCGACAGGTACTCGGATAGGAAAGGTTTAGAGGCATATTGATAGGTACACGGATAGGAAAGGTTTAGAGGGATATTGACAGGTACACGGATAGGAAAGGTTTAGAGGGATACGGACAGGTACACAGAAAGGAAAGGTTTAGAGGGATACGCACAGGTACCGGGATAGGAAAGGTTTAGAGGGATACATACAGGTATACGGATAGGTAAGGTTTAGAGGGATATGGACAGGTACACGGATAAGAAAGGTTTAGAGGGATACGGACAGGTATACGTATAGGAAAGGTTTAGAAGGATACGGACAGGTACACAGAAAGGAAAGGTTTAGAGGGATACGCACAGGTACCGGGATAGGAAAGGTTTAGAGGGATAGGGATAGGAAAGGTTTAGACGGATAAAGATGGGTACACGGATAGGAAAGGTTTAGAGCGATACGGACAGGTACACGGATAGGCAAGGTTTAGAAGGATTCGAACAGGTACCTGGATAGGAAAGGTTTAGAGGGATACGGACAGGTACGCGGATAGGAAAGGTTTAGAGGGATACGGACAGGTATACTGATAGGCAAGGTTTAGAAGTATTCGAACAGGTACCTGGATAGGAAAGGTTTAGAGGGATATGGACAGGTACGCAGATAGGAAAGGTTTAGAGGGATACGGACAGGTATACTGATAGGCAAGGTTTAGAAGGATTCGAACAGGTACCTGGATCGGAAAGGTTTAGAGGGATACGGACAGGTACACGGATAGTAAAGGTTCAGACGGATACGGACAGGTACACAGGTATGAAAGGTTCAGAGGGATACAGACAGGTACACGGATAGGAATGGTTTAGAGGGATATTGACAGGTATACGGATAGGAAAGGTTTAGAGGGATATGGACAGGTACCGGGATAGGAAAGGTTTAGAGGGATACATACAGGTATACGGATAGGTAGGGTTTAGAGGGATATGGACAGGTACACGGATAAGAAAGGTTTAGAGGGATACGGACAGGTATACGTATAGGAAAGGTTTAGAAGGATACGGACAGGTACACAGAAAGGAAAGGTTTAGAGGGATACGCACAGGTACCGGGATAGGAAAGGTTTAGAGGGATACGGACAGGTACACAGATAGGCAAGGTTTAGAAGGATTCGAACAGGTACCTGGATAGGAAAGGTTTAGAGGGATACGGACAGGTACGCGGATAGGAAAGGTTTAGAGGGATACGGACAGGTATACTGATAGGCAAGGTTTAGAAGGATTCGAACAGGTACCTGGATAGGAAAGGTTTAGAGGGATACGGACAGGTACACGGATGGGAAAGGTTTAGAGGGATATCGACAGGTACACGGATAGGAAAGGTTTAGAGGGATACGGACAGGTACGCGGATAGGAAAGGTTTAGAGGGATACGGACAGGTACACGGATAGGAATGGTTTAGAGGGATACAGACAGGTACACGGATAGGAATGGTTTAGAGGAATAGGGATAGGAAAAGTTTAGAGGGATATTGACAGGAACACAAATAGGAAAGGTTTAGAGGGATACATACAGGTATACGGATAGGTAGGGTTTAGAGGGATATGGACAGGTACACGGATAAGAAAGGTTTAGAGGGATACGGACAGGTATACGTATAGGAAAGGTTTAGAAGGATACGGACAGGTACACAGAAAGGAAAGGTTTAGAGGGATACGCACAGGTACCGGGATAGGAAAGGTTTAGAGGGATACGGACAGGTACACAGATAGGCAAGGTTTAGAAGGATTCGAACAGGTACCTGGATAGGAAAGGTTTAGAGGGATACGGACAGGTACGCGGATAGGAAAGGTTTAGAGGGATACGGACAGGTATACTGATAGGCAAGGTTTAGAAGGATTCGAACAGGTACCTGGATAGGAAAGGTTTAGAGGGATACGGACAGGTACACGGATGGGAAAGGTTTAGAGGGATATCGACAGGTACACGGATAGGAAAGGTTTAGAGGGATACGGACAGGTACGCGGATAGGAAAGGTTTAGAGGGATACGGACAGGTACACGGATAGGAATGGTTTAGAGGGATACAGACAGGTACACGGATAGGAATGGTTTAGAGGAATAGGGATAGGAAAAGTTTAGAGGGATATTGACAGGAACACAAATAGGAAAGATTTAGAGGGGTACCGACAGGTACCGGGATAGGAAAGGTTTAGAGAGATATGGGCAGGTACACGGATAAGAAAGGTTTAGAGGGATACGGTCAGGTATACGTATAGGAAAGTTTAGAGGGATACGGACAGCGACACGGATAGGAAAGCTTTAGAGGGTTACTGACAGGTACACGGATGGGAAAGGTTTAGAAGGATACGGACAGGAATACGGATAGGAAAGGTTCAGAGGGATACGGACAGCGACACGGATAGGAAAGCTTTAGAGGGTTACTGACAGGTACACGGATAGGAAAAGTTTAGAGGGATACGGACAGGTACACGGATAGGAAAGGTTTAGAGGCATACGGACAGGTACACGTATAGGAAAGGTTTAGAAGGATACGGACAGGTACGCGGATAGGAAAGGTTTAGAGGGATACGGACAGGTACACGGATAGGAAAGGTTTAGAGGGAAATGGACAGGTACACGGATAGGAAAGGTTTAGTGGGATACCGACAGGTACACAGATGGGAAAGGTTTAGAGGGATACGGACAGGTACACCGATAGGAAAGGTTCAGAGGGATACGGACAGGTACATGGATAGGAAAGGTTTAGAAGGATACGGACGGGTACACGGATAGGAAAGGTTTAGAGGGATACGGACAGGTACGCGGATAGGAAAGGTTTAGAGGGATACGGACAGGTATACTGATAGGCAAGGTTTAGAAGGATTCGAACAGGTACCTGGATAGGAAAGGTTTAGAGGGATACGGACAGGTACGCGGATAGGAAAGGTTTAGAGGGAAACGGACAGGTACACAGATAGGGAAGGTTTAGAGGGATACGGACAGGTACGCGGATAGGAAAGGTTTAGAGGGATACGGACAGGTATACTGATAGGCAAGGTTTAGAAGGATTCGAACAGGTACCTGGATAGGAAAGGTTTAGAGGGATACGGACAGGTACGCGGATAGGAAAGGTTTAGAGGGAAACGGACAGGTACACGGATAGGAAAGGTTTAGAGGGATTCGGACAGGTACACAGATAGGAAAGGTTTAGAAGGATACGGACAGGTACACGGAAAGGAAAGGTTTAGAGGGATATGGACAGGTACACGGATAGGAAAGATTTAGTGGGATACAGACAGGTACACAGATGGGAAAGGTTTAGAGGGATACGGACAGGTACACCGATAGGAAAGTTTCAGAGGGATACGGACAGGTACATGGATAGGAAAGGTTTAGAAGGATTCGGACGGGTACACGGATAGGAAAGGTTTAGAGGGATACAGACGGGTACACGGATAGGAATGGTTTAGAGGGATACGGATGGGTACACGGATAGGAAAGGTTTAGAGGGATATGGACGGGTACACGGATAGGAAAGGTTTAGAGGGATATGGACAGGTACACGGATAGGGAAGATTTAGAGGGATATGGACAGGTACACTGATAGGAAAGGTTTAGAGGGATATGGACAGGTACACGGATAGGAAAGGTTTACAGGGATACGGACGGGTACACGGATAGGAAAGGTTTAGAGGGAAATGGACAGGTACACGGATAGGAAAGGTTTAGAGGGATATGACAGGTACATGGATAGTAAAGGTTTAGAGGAATACGGACAGGAAAGGTTTAGAGGGATATGGACAGGTACACGGATAGGACAGGTTTAGAGGGATATGGACAGGTACACGGATAGGAAAGGTTTAGAAGGATACGGACAGGTACACGGATAGGAAAGGTTTAGAGGTAAACGGATAGGAAAGGTTTAGAGTGATACGGACAGGTACACGGATAGGAAAGGTTTAGAGGGATACGGACAGGTACATGGATAGGAAATGTTCAGAGGATACGGACAGGTACACGGATAGGAAAGGTTTAGATGGATTTGGACAGATCCTGCAGTGAACCACTCGCACTCTATACTGATTCCACGACCTACAGCTTTGCTATCATGGGCTCTTCAAGCTCGGCTGTCTATGTTATTTTTATTTGCTCAGTTTTGTCTTCTTTTGTACACTGGGTGTTTGCCAATTCTGGTGATCCTGCGGAGGCTCACAAGAACTATCCTGGAATGAAAGGTTTAATGTATAAAGAGTGGTTTGTGGCCTGGAGTTTGGACGAATGGAGGGGAGGAATCTCACTGAAACCCACCAAATATGGAAAAGCTGGGACAGAGTGGGTGCGCAGAGCATGTTTCCCATTGTGGGAAAGTACAGGTCCAGAGGGCACAGCCTCAGAATAGAAAGTTGTCCTTTAGAACGGAGATGAGGAGGAATTTGTTTAGTCAGAGTCTGGTGGATCTGTGGAATTCATTGTTTCAGTGTGGAGGGGGCCAAGTCATGGGGTAAATTTAAAATGGACATTGTTAGGTAAAGGCATTAAACGTTATGAGGAGAAGCAGCCGATTAGTAAGGTAATTCCGAGGAGAAGGGAGGATAATGGGGCTGAGAGGAAGAATGAATCGGCCAAGATGGAATGGCAGAGCAGATTCGATGGGCTGAATGGCCAGATTCTGCTTCTGAGTCCTGGTCTATGTTTTATGTTCTTTGTCTGAATATGCTCTCGTAAGGTCTTTTTGAGTTTCTTTTACCCGTAAATACCTGCAAGAAAACAAATCTCAAGATCATATACGGTGACATGGATCTACTTTAATTCTGAACTTACTTTGAACTTTGACCCCCATCCTTGCCGTCTCCCTCACTGGGAAATTTCTATTCACCTCCTTCTTGGAAGTTCCACCTTTTCTTGCGGGAAAAATGAATACAATAGAATTTTATGAGAAAATGGATAAAAACCATAAGGCATAGGAGCAGAATTAGGCCATTCAGCCCATCAATCTATACTGCCGTCCCACCATGGCTGATTTATTACTGCTCTCAACCCCATTCTCCTGCCTTCTCCCTGTCGCCTTTAAAGACAAAATACTCTGCATATGCTGGGGTCAAAGCCACACATACAACAGGCTGGATGAACTCAGCAGTTCCTGTAACCTTTTATGCCCCAACTAATCAGGAACCTGCCGACCTCCACTTAGAAGAGATTGCTTCCGGTTTGCGTCATCTGTACCCTAAGGCAGTGACCCCCCCCCACCCCCAGCCCTGAGGAAGATCTTCCCCATCTCCAGTCGGCCCCTCCTCCCACAGCCCCGTCGAGCCGGGCTGTGTCCACTCAACCCTCCCTCAGGACCCTGTCCAGTGAGCCGGTTCCGAATCCGGGAGGTGAAAGGAGATCTGCGTTGGGGGGTGGGGGATGAATCCCATTCCTCCACCCTTCTCATTGGCTGGATCTGGATGTCGGATGTGTCATCACTGATGTTTCTCTCTTTTCCTCCGCTCCCTCTCTCTCCACCCTCCACCGTCCCTCCAAATCCTCCTCCCCTCCCTTCATTCCCCATTCAAACCTCCACCCTTCACTCCCTCCCCACTCTTCAACACCTCTCCCTCCTTCCTACTCCATTTCCCTACCCACCGCTCCCTTCTCCTCCAAACCCCATCCTCCCTCTCTGACTCCCTCAAACCCTCATTCTTCATACCGCTCCCTCCTCAAACTCTTCCATGCTGCCTCGACCCATTGCACTCCTGTCCCTCAAACCTGCCCGCCTCACCACCTGGGCAAACTTCCCTTCACCCCTTCCTCTCCTACCCCTAACCTCCTTCCTCTCTCCCTCTCCTACCGCTCCCTTCCCCTCTCCTATCCTCTGCTTACCTCTCCTCTCCTCCCCTCTCCCTCTCTCCCCTCCCCTTTCCTCCCCTACTCCCCTCTCATTCCCCATCATCTCTTCATTCTCCTCTCCTTTCTTCCCTACTCTCCCCCTTCTCTCTCCCTCTCCTCTCTCTCTCCGTCCCACTCTCCTCCCTCACTCATTCCCTCATCCCTCTCTCCTCTCCTCTCTCCCTCTTCTGCCACTTTCATCCTACTTGTATCCCCCCTTTCCCTCCCCTTCCCCTCCTTCACCCTCCCTCCCCATCTCTGCTGCATGCTCTACTTTGTCCTCGCTCCCAGTCTTTTTCCATCGCTCTCCCATCCTCTCTTTCTTCCCTGTCTCACCTTCTCTTTCCCCATCTCCCAATCTCCCTCTCTTCACCTCTCTCCCCCTCGCCCTCCCCAGGGCTGGCAATGGCTGGTGGTGGATCCCTCTGGTGGCCCCCATGGTGGGGGGGCTGCTGGGGTCACTGATCTACGAGCTGCTGATTGAGCTTCACCACACGGAGAGCCCGTCGCTCACGAAGATGAAGGCAGTCGAGGGGGAGGATCCTGTGTAGGCCCAGGAGGCCTGCACCATTCCTCGAACATGTGGCCCCGGGACCCACACGGCACTGGGGGAAATCATCCGCATGCGTTCCCAGCCTATGGTGTACGTTATGTCCCTGATACACGAACTAGGCCTGTGTCGTACATGCCACGCATGTGTGGTGTGTACAGGGCCTGTGTAACGTGACCAGGCCTGTGTTAAGTGTGTCAGGCTTGTGTTTTATGTTTTAAGTTTCATTGGCATTCAGCCATACACGTGTGCACAACTAAATGAAACAGCGACCCCCCAGGGCCCCAGTACACAGCACGTAGAGTTAATATAGTACGTATAGTCACACAGGCCCCGGGGTGTCATGGCCTGAAGATTGAGGGCCTCCTGGAGCCACGCTTCTGCAAGAACAAGCACAGCAGTTCCTCAACTGGCGCTGGGTCAGCCGCAGACGAAGGCAATCCAGCTTGACTTCCCGGGAGTGAACACAGGAGGGCCGGCCCGCGGGGACCCAGCACAGATTCCAGGGCGCCTGTGGCTTTGCTGTTCCCTCCCACACCGCTTCCGGTGCCTCGTTGTCACCAGTGGCCTGCGCTCGGCCTAGAGCGGGCAAGGTCCACAGCCTGGCGCTCTACGATGCTGGGAGGGTGAGTGGGGAGGAGGGGGCTGGGATATAGGAGCAAGTTGGGTCCAACTGTTACACGCTTCCTCCTTCTAAAATCTTATTAAAGGTTGCCCAGTTCTTTTCAACCTGCGACTCCAAGTCCTTTGGGAGAGTTGGGGAAACGCTGGCTCCACAGGGGTCATAGGGCAGCTGGGGCACAGCAAGATCCCACTTACAATGACAGCACCTCTCCCCTTTGACAACAGACTGGCCACTTCTCAACGAGGTGGAGCAAACATCGGCTCCAGTGGTGGGGTGGGGGTGGGAATTGGGTGGGAATTCACTCCCTCCTCTACTGAACCCCCCCCCCGCCCCCCCCCCCGAGTGATGGGTTTCCTCCTATCCTCACTTGGAGGGCCGCAGTTTGCACTGTGAGTGGGAATCAGACCTCACAGCCCCACCACACCGTGCAGATAATAGACCTCCTCAGGCGAGGCAGATTGGAGTGAGGCTCGGATGGAGGCTGCATGTGGAGATCCCTCCCTGGGAGGGAGTTACAGTCAGCAACGTGTCCACACAAATACCTGATCAGAATTGTTCCCTCCCTCGGAAACTTCACCTTCCCTCCCTCCTTTCCTCTCCCTACATCCAATAACTTTCTCTCATTCTCCCTTCAATCTATTCCCCCTTGGCCTCTGCTACTTCCCTTAGCCACCTCACTCTTTCCTTCCACCCACCTGTCGCATGCTTCTCCTCCCTCCTTTCTATCCACCTATTCACTATTCTGTCCCACGCTCCCACCTTCTTTACAATTCACATCCAATGCACTCCCAGAGTCCACACTCCCAATGGGACCCCATCTCTTCCCATTCACTCCCACCGTCCACACTCCCAATGGGACCCCACCTCTTCCCATTCACTCCCACCTTCCTCACTCCCAACGGACCCCACCCGTTCCCACCCACTCCCACCTTCCTCACTCCCAACGGACCCCACCTCTTCCCATTCACTCCCACCTTCCTCACTCCCAACGGACCCCACCCGTTCCCACCCACTCCCAGCGTCCACACTCCCAATGGGACCCCACCCCTTCCCACCCACTCCCAGCGTCCACACTCCCAATGGGACCCCACCCCTTCCCACCCACTCCCAGCGTCCACACTCCCAATGGGACCCCACCCCTTCCCACCCACTCCCAGCGTCCACACTCCCAATGGGACCCCACCCCTTCCCACCCACTCCCAGCGTCCACACTCCCAATGGGACCCCACCTCTTCCCATTCACTCCCACCGTCCACACTCCCAATGGGACCCCACCCCGTCCCACTCACTCCCACCGTCCACACTCCCAATGGGACCCCACACCTTCCCATCCACTCCCAGCATCCACACTCCCAATGGACCCCACCCCTTCCCATTCACTCCCACCGTCCACACTCCCAATGGACCCCACCCCTTCTCATTCACTCCCACCGTCCACACTCCCAATGGGATCCCACCCCTTCCCATCCACTCCCAGCATCCACACTCCCAATGGACCCCACCCCTTCCCATTCACTCCCACCGTCCACACTCCCAATGGACCCCACCCCTTCCCATTCACTCCCATCGTCTACACTCCCAATGGGACCCCACCCCTTCTCATTCACTCCCACCGTCCACACTCCCAATGGACCCCACCCCTTCCCATTCACTCCCACCGTCCACACTCCCAATGGACCCCACCCCTTCCCATTCACTCCCACCGTCCACACTCCCAATGGGACCCCACCCCTTCTCATTCACTCCCAGCGTCCACACTCCCAATGGACCCCACCCCTTCTCATTCACTCCCACCGTCCACACTCCCAATGGGACCCCACCCCTTCTCATTCACTCCCACTGTCCACACTCCCAATGGACCCCACCCCTTCCCATTCACTCCCACCATCCACACTCCCAATGGACCCCACCCCTTCCCATTCACTCCCTCTGTCCACACTCCCAATGGACCCCACCCCTTCTCATTCACTCCCACCATCCACACTCCCAATGAACCCCACCGCTTCTCATTCACTCCCACCGTCCACACTCCCAATGGGACCCCACCCTTCCCATTCACTCCAACCATCCACACTCCCAATGGACCCCACCCCTTCCCATTCACTCACACCGTCCACACTCCCAATAGGACCCCACCCCTTCCCATTCACTCCCACCGTCCGCACTCCCAATGGACACCACCCCTTCACATTCACTCCCACCGTCCACACTCCCAATGGACCCCACTCCTTTCCATTCACTCCCACCGTCCACACTCCCAATGGGACCCCACCTCTTCCCATTCACTCCCACCTTCCTCACTCCCAACGGACCCCACCTCTTCCCATTCACTCCCACCTTCCAGCACTTTCTGTGTGATGCTCTGGATTTCCAGCGTTCGAAGAGTCTCTTGTGACAGAATCAGATACATGTCACCTCTGACAGGGGTCGCCGGCCATTCCCTCCTCAAGTTCAAGTTCAATTGTCATTCAACCATACCCAGGATTAGAGCCAAACAAAAGTATTTTGCTGGGGCCAAGATGGAAAACACACAATCACTCACACTCACACAGACTCACTCACACACACACTCACTCACACTCACAGACACACACACTGTCACACACAGACTCACACACACACACGCACACACACACACAAAGACACATACAGCATAGACAGACACTCACACATCACAGACACAGATAGACACTAACATGGCACAGAGAGAAAGACAATGCAGACACACACACACACACACACACACACACACACACACACACAGGAGATACACACACACAGCACAAACACACACACACAGACACACACACACACACACACACACACAGACATACACACACACACACGAGAGATAGCACATATCTGTAATTATGAGAGCAGAGTTTGCGGTGTCCCCCGGTCCGAGTGTCACGCCAGTGGATTGCTGGTGTATGGACGTTGGCCTGGATCCAGCTTCCGTACAGCTTGCAGCAGTTCCTGAAATCGCAGAGTGGAGCTGCAGACAGAGGCAATGCAGCTTCTCTTCTGGGGTGAACACGGGAGTGCAGCCCTGACAGGAGGGGCCATCCCCCAGCCCAGTGTACACCGCCAGCTCTGGCGTCTCCCTCGTGTGTGACCGCAACAGATGATTCCAAGGCCGTGGTCTGTTCCCTGGCAGCTCCCACTGCCAATGAATCAATGAAGCAGCTGGTATTCCTCTTCCCCAGGTGACTGTAACACGGGCACAAGACCAGCTCCAGTGTCCAGCTGCTCGCTTGTGGGGTAGGCCTGAATTACTTCATGTTCCTGATCGCCAGCAACTATGAAAAAGATGTTGATAAGAGATGACGAACTGCACCTTTGTTTGGACCCAGCGAGGTCACTGTATCTGCGTTCTCTGCTGTCGTTCCTGCAGGGTGAAACCTCACATCATGGACGGGAGTGAAGCTTCACTCCAGGTCAGCTCAGCGTTCTTTCACGCTCACTTTGAGAAACTACCCCTGCGTGAACCCCTGCAGCATCCGGTGACCCCGTCATCTCCGACGTCAGAACATCCTTCAAGAAGGTGAACCTTCCCAAGGCGCCAGGCCCTGATGGCGGACCTGGCAGGGCTCTGAAAGCCCGTGCCACCCAACGAGGGAGCGTTCAAGGGCATCGTCGATCTCTGGCGGCTGAGGTCGGAGGTTCCCACCGGCTTCGAAAGGGCGACAATCGTACCAAGAAGAGCGGGGTGAGCTGCCCCAACGATTATCACCCGGTGGCCCTCACATCTACTGTTCTGAACCACTCTGACAAGTTGGTCAGGGCTAGAATCAGCTCCTGTCTAAGCCAGGGCCTGAACCCACTGCGATCATTGCCTATTACCGCAAGAGGTCCACAGCAGATGGAATCTCACTGGCTCTCCACTCCGTCTTGGATCAGCTGGACAATAGTAATACCTACATCAGGCTGCTGTTTACTGACTACAGCTCAGTGTTCAACGCAATCATTCTAATCCACAAGCTCCAAAGCCTCACTTCCTCAGAAAGGCAGCATCCATCATTCAGGACCCCCTTCTCCCAGGACATGGCCTCCTCGCATACAGGAGCCTGAAGACACACACAATGTTTTAGGAACAGCTTCTTACCCTCTGCATGAACACTACCTCATTATTTTTTCCTCTCTTTTTGCACGACATATTTAATTTTTACATATTTACATATTTCTTACTGTAGTTTATAGTTTTTAAAAATTAAATGTACTGCAGCTGCAAGACAACAAATTTCGCGACAGATTCAAGATTCAAAGTACATTTATTATCGAAGTATGTATGCAGTATAAACCTTGAGATTCGTCTTCCCACAGACAGCCGCCAAAGAACCAGTCAACCAGTTCAAAGTAAAAAAAATCAACACACAAAAATAATGTCAAACCCCTCCCCTACACACAAAATTGTCAACCCCCCACACACTAAAACACATCAACCCCCCCCCGTACACACAAAAATAATGTCAAACCCCCTCCCCTACACACAAAATTGTCAACCCCCCACACACTAAAACACATCAACCCCCCCCCCGTACACACAAAAATAATGTCAAACCCCCTCCCCTACACACAAAATTGTCAACCCCCCCACACACAAAAAACGTCAACTCCCTCCCCACACACAAAACATCAAACCCACCTCCCCTACACACAAAAACACATCAACCCCCCTCCCCCCACACACAAAAAACGTCAACTCCCTCCCCACTCACAAAACATCAAACCCACCTCCCCTACACACAAAAACACATCAACCCCCCTCCCCCCACACACAAAAAACGTCAACTCCCTCCCCACTCACAAAACATCAAACCCACCTCCCCTACACACAAAAACACATCAACCCCCCTCCCCCCACACACAAAAATAATGTCAACCCCCCTCCCCCACACACAAAAAACGTCAACTCCCTCCCCACACACAAAACATCAAACCCACCTCCCCTACACACAAAAACACATCAACCCCCCTCCCCCCACACACAAAAAACGTCAACTCCCTCCCCACTCACAAAACATCAAACCCACCTCCCCTACACACAAAAACACATCAACCCCCCTCCCCCCACACACAAAAAACGTCAACTCCCTCCCCACTCACAAAACATCAAACCCACCTCCCCTACACACAAAAACACATCAACCCCCCTCCCCCCACACACAAAAACACATCAACCCCCCTAAAGATAATCGCGCTAATTGCAACAACAAAAACACAATGTGAAACAGAAGATGAGAAGGGATTTTCCGCTCAATCTGCAGGCCGACCCGATTCGGGAGCAAATGGTCGAGTCCGGAATGCAGAAACCCCGGCTCCTCACCGCTCGCCCTCCGAACCTGCCTGGAGGGTCTGATCAGTGAGATTGGGCTGGCGTCTCCTCTCCCGGTTCCTGTGCCTCACGCTTCCCTCGTGGAGGCAGCAGGGCGCCCGGTCGCTCGCCACAGCGCAACCACCTCTGAAATAAGTAGAAAGCGTTAAGAAAGGAAAGGGACATATTGTCAGTGATATTCAACCTGATCCTGATTGAGAGAGTCGTTCGTGGGTGTAGACCAGAAGACCATAATACGTTCTCAGAGAAGGATCCGGCCATTCGGCCCATCAGGTGTGCACTGTCATTTGATAGACACACTCCAAACGCTGGTGGAACTCAGCAGGCCAGGCAGCATCCCTGGAAAAGAGTTTCGGGCCGAGACCCTTCATCAGGACGGGAGAAAAATGATGAGAAGTCAGGGTATGGAGGAGGAGGGAGGGGAGGAAGAAGTGGTAGGTGAAACCGGGAGAGGTGGAGGGGTGAGGGAAAGAGTTGGGAAGCTGATTGGTGAAAGGGATAAGGATCTGGAGAAGGGAGAGTTTTATAGGGGAGGACAGGAGGCCGTGGAAGAAAGGGAGGGGGGAGGAGCACTAGAGGGAGGTGAAGGGCAGGCAAGAAGGTGAGAGAGGGAAATGGGAATAGGGAATGGGGAAGTGGGGGGGGGGAGGACATCGCTGGGAATTCGAGAAATCGATGTTCATGCCACCAGGCTGGAGGGTACCCAGACGGAATACAGGGTGTTGCTCCTCCAACCTGAGGGTGGCCTCCATAGAGGAGGCCGTGGACTGACATGTTGGAATGGGAATGGGAAGTGGAATTAAAATGGATGGCCAGTAGGAGATCCTGTTTTTTCTGGTGGATGGAGTACAGGTGCTTGGTGAAGCGGTTTCCCAATCTACGGCGGGTCTCCCCGATGTACAGGAAGCCACACCGGGAGCACCGGACGCAGTATACCACACCAGCCGACTCACAGGTGAAGTGTCGCCTCACCTGGAAGGACTGTCTGGGGCCCTGAATGGTATTGAGGGAGGAGGTGTAGGGGCAGGTGGACCACTTGTTCCGCTTACAAGGGTAAGTGCCAGGAGGGAGGTCAGTGGGGAGGGATGAATGGACAAGGGAGTCGCGTAGGGAGCGATCCCTGCGGAAAGCAGGAAGTGGGTGGGAGGGAAAGATGTGCTTGGTGGTGGAGGTGGCGGAAGTTACGGAGAATTCTGTAGGGGTCGCTTAGTGTCACCTCAGTTGGCAGCACCAACCTGGAATCAACTTTGAACTTCAGCAGGCCATATATTATATCTTAACATATATTACCCCTCAGCCATCAGGCTTGTGAACCAAAGGGGATAACTTCACTCAATGTCACTTGTTCCATCATTTAAAAGCCCCCACAACCTTCAACAACTCTTCATCTCATGTTCTCGATATTTGTTATTGATTTACTTATTATTTCTTTTTGTCTTTTGCACACTGGTTGAATGCCCAAGTTGATGCTGTGGTCTTTCTATGATTCTATTATGGTTATTATTCTATTATGGATCTATGGAGAAGAAAATGAATCTCAGTGTTGCATATGGTGACATATATGCACTTTGATAATAAATTTACTTTGAACTTTAAACTTGAACTAGATGGCATTAAAATCTCTGCTCCATTCTGTTGTTTCGCGCTCCTCGCTGCATCTATTGTATGTAATTTTACTAAATAGACTGATTAGTCCGTCAAATTCAGGGGAGCCTGTGGGATATTTGGGATATTTCCCTCGCATTCCCTGTCAGCGTGGCCCCTTTAAGGAGCCAGTTGCCCCGCACAAACTTGGCGACGGCCACATCCGCCCCGCTTCATACCCCGCCACCTCCCACCCTTACGTCCGTCTCTCTCCCCAGAGCGGGGCCCGTGCGTGTGACGTCACCGCGCCGCGGGTGATTGACAGGCTGCCCCGAGGACCGTGACAAACAAGAACCTGCAATCAAATGGAGCGGCGCTGAGGGCATGGACGGGAGTGAGTGAGTGAGGGAGGGAGGGAGGGGGAGGTGGGGTAACGGGGCAGAAGAGGATCGTCCAGGAGAAGAAAGGGCAGGTTACCTGCAAAACTGAACTGCAACTTGCATTCGATGCACAGGGAAAGGTGAGAGCCGGCGATTGCATTTCAAAGAAAATTGTTGCATCAAACTGGAGAGGTTTGCTCACTCGCTGTGTCTCTGCCAAGATGCGTTGCGTGGCCGGCTCTTCCCTTCGCAGACGCTGCTGCATTCCGATCGGTCTTGGCCAGAGAAGTTTGGTGTCGATTGCAGCGTTGGACAGAGAGAGGGAGGTGAATGAAGGGGGATGGGGGACGGTGAGAGAGAGCTCCTAGCGGGGGAAGCTGGGCAGACTGGGGTCTATTATTCAGATCACATTTGAAACATCTCGCATCCCGAGTGGAGATGTTGAGAGATTTCCACCAGCGGCAGTTTGGGGTCAAATTTCAAGACCTGGAGGAAGCAACTTGCCATCTGTTGGAGTCTTACAGCAGGGAAGCAACCCTTCGGCCCATCTATTCCATGCTGCCCGAGATGCCCATCTGAGCTAGTCCCATTTGCTCAGGTTTGGCCTACATTCCTCTCAAAAGCATTCCTAATCCAGCTACCTAAACGTCTTTTAATCATAATTGTAACCACCTCTACCTCAAACTCTCTGGGGGTTGGGAGGTGGCAAATCTGGAATTAATTCTCCACCTGGTGTTGTTGTGGGGGGGGGGCTGGATCACTGGGGTTATTTAAAGATGAGGGGTGTGGTAATGTAGAAAGATTGGGGACACCAGGAGACTGCGGACACACCGGGTCGGGCAGCGTCTGTGGGAGGGGGAAGGATCTGTCAATGTTCTGAATCTGGTTTATTCTTTCTACCGCACTATGTGTAGTTTTACGCCAGTAGTTCCGCGCCAGTGTAAAAATGACTAGAAGAGGCAAATAAGAGGGATAGCGAGGCGGTGGTCACGGGTCCGTGGACTGTTCAGGAATCTGATGGTGCAGTGGAGGAATCGATTAGTTGGGGCTCCTGTGGCCGCTCCCCGAGGTTGTAGTGAGAAGAGGCAATGGCCCGGGGGTGAGGGTACCCGGTGATGGATGCTGCCTTCTTGAGGTGCAGCCTTTGGAGGGTGTTCTCGCTGGTGGGGAGGGCTGTGCCTGTGGTGGAGCTGACTGGGTCTGCAGCCCCTGGTGATCCTGAGCACTGGAGCCTCCCCACCGGCCTGTGATACACCCGGTCAGAACGCTCTCCATCTTTGAAAGTCTGCAGGAGCCTTTAGTGACGTAACAAATCTCTTCGAACTCCTAATGGCGTACAGCCCTCTTCGTGATTGCCCAGGGTAGATCCTCTGGGATGGTGATGCCCAGGAACTTGAAGCTGCTCACCCTTTCCACCACTGACCCCCTCTTCCCGCCCCCAACGAGGGCCAGTGTCCACAGTCAGCTCCTTGGCCTGACTGACGTTGAGTGTGAGGTTGATGTTGTGGCACCACTCAGCCCCCTGATCCTCCTCATCGCCGAACGAGATCCTGCAGAACAGTAATGTCACTGTTGAGTGTGAGTCCACGGGCTCCCGTGCCTCCTGCCCGATGTTAGTAATGGGAAGAGGGCGTCTCCCGAATGGTGAGGGTCTGTGGTGATTTATGCCTCCTTTTTGAGGCACTGCCTCTCAAAGGGTTCATTTTGGCTTGATTCCCTGTACTTGGTTTTTTGGGGGGCATTTGACTATGATGAGGGACTAGGTCAGAAGACGCGATGAGGGCTGAGGTAGATCAGAGGTGATTATATTGAGGGAAGGGAAGACCCCCAAGTGGCCCTCTCCTGTTCTTGTGCCCCTCATGTTCTCGAAGAGGGAAAGGGAAATGATGGGGGATGAGGAGTGGGAGGGAGATGACTTGCATAGGCAGAGGGGTGTGGGAGGGAGGGGTGGCTGGGCTGAGATCTGGGATTAGTCGGAGGTTGGGTTTGGACCGGGCTGGGGGGGAGAAAAGACCATCCTGTTACTAATGCCCCAGGACCAGGGGTTTATACGGATCAGCAGTTGGGGGGGGGGTAACTGAACTGACCATTCTCAGAAGTGAGTCGAGAAAGAATAATCCTGGATTAGGGCCAGTTGCTCTACAAGGATAGTTCACTCGTGGTGGGCAGAAGGACCTCTACGTCTGCTGACCAGAACAAGGATGGAGAGGTGGGGGGGTCATTATTCCAGCTGAGGGCCCATGGGCAGTGGTGTTCCACAGGGGTCAGTGCTGGGACCTCTGTTTGTGATTTTATATAGAAAAATGGCGGGCGGGTCAGCCGTGCATGGAGCTTATTGAGAAGAGGGAAAACTCTGATCTCAAACCTGTGGGGTCTTGCGGCCAGACTCGTGCGTGGGGAGGGCTTCGGAGTAAACTGGGAGGAAAAGTCCGGAGCTGGAGCCCCTAAACTGGTCCTGTGTCGTCTTCAACGCTGACGGACAACTCCTGTGACGCCATTGGTCTGTGCTGCTCCTCCAGATTCAGCTGCCCTGGCCTGCATGTCAACTTTGACAGCTAGGTTGCAACGTGGTCAGTCTCCACAACTTGGCAGATGACCAAAAAAACTGGTGAGTTGTGGCCAGTGAAGAAAGCTGTCAAGGGCTGGTTTGAAATGTGGGCAGATAATCAGCAGATGCAGTTTAATCCGGGCAAGTGAGAGGAGGTCAGATGAAAAGGGACAGTTAATGGCGGGAGCCAGGAGGTTGCACAGGTGGACAACTTGTCCTGGTTGGTCAGGGAGTCGTGTTGCAGTTGTTTAAGCCACATCTGGAGTATTGTGTGCAGTTCTGATCGCCTCATTGCAGGAAAGATGTTCTGGGCTTTGAAGAGGGTGCAAAAGAGATTCAGACTCAGTCCCTGTGTTCCCTCTTCCCACTTGCCTTCCTTCTAATCCAGGATGCTGCCTGAATTAGAGGGCATGAGCTGTGAGGAGAGGCTGGACAAACTGGGGTTGTTTTCACTGGAGTACCGGAGGCTGAGGGGAGGCCTGAAAGAGCTATAAAAATCTAATGATATTGTGGTGTTTTAAGGAGAGGTATTACTCACAAAATTTCACTTTACGCTGATGAAAAATTGCTGTTTATCTCAAACATTGAGACCTCGGTACCTTGCCTACTTTCTTTGCTCGCCCGTTTTCGCCAGTTTTCAGGAAATAAATTGAGGCTAAATAAGAGTGCAAACGAGGAAATCTGCAGAGGCTGGAAATTCAAGCAACACACACAAGAATCTGGTGGAACGCAGCAGGCCAGGCAGCATCGAGAGAGAGAAGCATGTCAACGTTTCGGGCCGAGACACCGGCGTTTTCTGTGTGTTGCTACAAAAGAGTGAATTATTTCCTTTAAATAACCTGTATCAATTAATACTAATCTCCCTTTTTAAAATTGTAAGGAATCAATTTAATTATTTGGGTATAAAAGTCGCTAAGAATTGCAAAAACCTATTTAAAGAAAACTTTTTGACTTTATTGATTCATGTAAAAAGGATATCATTAAATTGGTCACTTCTTTCAAAATTATAAGAGGCCTGAGATAGAGTAACTATAGTCTCCCTCTGTAACTATAACACGTCAGTCTCCCCGTAACAATAACCCTCCCCGTCAGTCTCCCCTGTAACAATAACCCTCCCCGTCAGTCTCCCCTGTAACAATAACCCTCCCCGTCAGTCTCCCCAGTAACAATAACCCTCCCCGTCAGTCTCCCCTGTAACTATAACCCTCCCCGTCAGTCTCCGCTGTAACAATAACCCTCCCCGTCAGTCTCCCCAGTAACAATAACCCTCCCCGTCAGTCTCCCCTGTAACTATAACCCTCCCCGTCAGTCTCCCCTGTAACTATAACCCTCACCGTCTGACTCCCCCCTAACCAAAACCCTCCCCGTCAGTCTCACCCGTTACTATAACCCTCCCTGTCAGTATCCCCTGTAACTATAACCCACTCGGTCAGTCTCTCCCATAACTATAACCCTCCACGTCAGTCTCCCCTGGGAACTATAACTCTCCCCGTCAGTCTCCCCCAGTAACTATAACCCTCCCCGTCAGTCTCCCCCATAACTGAAACCCTCCCCGTGAGTCTCTCCTGTAACTATAACCCTCCCCGTCAGTCGCCCCCGTAACTATAACCCTCCCCGTCAGTCGCCCCCGTGACTATAACACTCCCCGACAGTCGCCCCCCGTAAATATAACCCTCAACGTCAGTCGCTCCCATAACTATAACCCTCCCCGTCAGTCACCCCGTAACTATAACCCTCCCCGTCAGTCTCTCCGTAACCATAACCCTCCCCATCAGTCTCCCCCATAACTACAACCGTCCCCGTCAGTCTCCCCCGTAACTATAACCCTCCCCGTCAGTCTCCCCCGTAACTAAAACCCTCCCCGTGAGTCTCTCCTGTAACTATAACCCTCCCCGTCAGTCTCTCCGGTAACTATAACCCTCCCTGTTAGTCTCCCCTGTAACTATAACCCACTCCTTCAGTCTCCCCTGTAATTATAACCCTCCCCGTCAGTGTCCCCTGTAACTATAACCCTCCTCGTCAGTCTCCCCCGTAACTATAACCCTCCCCGTCAGTCTCCCCCGTAACTATAACCCTCTCCGTCAGTCTCCCCCCTAATTATAACACTCCCAATCAGTCTCCCCCTGTAACTATATCCCTCCCTGTCAGTCTCCCACTGTATCTATAACCCTCCCCGTCAGTCTTTCCGTAACCGTAACCCTCCACGTCTGACACCCACGTAATTATAACCCTCACTGTCAGTCTCCCCCTGTAACTATAACACTCCCTGTCAGTCTCCCCCTGTAACTATATCCCTCCCTGTCAGTCTCCCCCGTGTCTATAACCCTCCCCGTCAGTCTCTCCGTAACCATAACCCTCCACGTCTGACACCCACGTAATTATAACCCTCCCCGTCAGTCTCCCCTGTAACTATAAACCACTCCTTCTGTCTCCGCTGTAACTATAACCCTCCCCGTCAGTCTCCCCCGTAGCTGGAACCCTCCCCGTCAGTCTCCCCCGTAACTAAAACCCTCCCCGTCAGTCTCCCTGTAACTATAACCCTCCCCGTCAGTCTCCCCCGTAACTGGAACCCTCCCCGTGAGTCTCTCCCGTAACTATAACCCTCCCCGTGAGTCTCTCCCGTAACTATAACCCTCCCCGTCAGTCGCCCCCGTGACTATAACCCTCCCCGTCAGTCGCACCCCGTAACTATAACCCTCCCCGTCAGTCGCTCCCGTAACTATAACCCTCCCCATCAGTCTCCCCCGTAACTATAACCCTCCCCGTCAGTCGCCCCCTTAACTATAACCCTCCCCGTCAGTCGCCCCCGTAACTATAACCCTCCCCGTCAGTCTCCCACGTAACTATAACCCTCTCCGTCAGTCTCCCCCGTAACTATAACCCTCCCCATCAGTCTCCCCCGTAACTATAACCCTCCCCGTCAGTCGCCCCCGTAACTATAACCCTCCCCGTCAGTCTCCCCCGTGACTATAACCCTCTCCGTCAGTCGCCCCCCGTAACTATAACCCACTCCTTCAGTCTCCCTGTAACTATAACCCACTACTTCAGTCTCCCCTGTAATTATAACCCTCTCCGTCAGTGTCCCCTGTAACTATAACCCTCCTCGTCAGTCTCCCCTGTAACTATAACCCTCCCCGTCAATCTCCCCCGTAACTATAACCCTTCCCGTCAGTCTCCCCCGTGACTATAACCCTCCCCGTCAGTCGCCCCCCCCGTAACTATAACCCTCCCCGTCAGTCTCTCCCGTAACTGTAAGTCTCCCCGTCAGACTCCCCCATAATTATAACCCTCTTCGTCAGTCGTCCCCCATAACTATAACCCACTCCTTCAGTCTCCCCTGTAATTATAACCCTCTCCGTCAGTGTCCCCTGTAACTATAACCCTCCTCGTCAGTCTCCCCGTTACTATAACCCTCCCCGTCAGTCGCCCCCCCCGTAACTATAACCCTCCCCGTCAGTCTCTCCCGTAACTGTAAGTCTCCCCGTCAGACTCCCCCATAATTATAACCCTCTTCGTCAGTCGTCCCCCATAACTATAACCCACTCCTTCAGTCTCCCCTGTAATTATAACCCTCTCCGTCAGTGTCCCCTGTAACTATAACCCTCCTCGTCAGTCTCCCCGTAACTATAACCCTCCCCGTCAGTCTCTCCCGTAACTGTAAGTCTCCCCGTCAGACTCCCCCATAATTATAACCCTCTTCGTCAGTCGTCCCCCATAACTATAACCCACTCCTTCAGTCTCCCCTGTAATTATAACCCTCTCCGTCAGTGTCCCCTGTAACTATAACCCTCCTCGTCAGTCGCCCCCGTAACTATAACCCTCCCCGTCAGTCTCCCCCGTGACTATAACCCTCTCCGTCAGTCGCCCCCCGTAACTATAACCCACTCCTTCAGTCTCCCTGTAACTATAACCCACTACTTCAGTCTCCCCTGTAATTATAACCCTCTCCGTCAGTGTCCCCTGTAACTATAACCCTCCTCGTCAGTCTCCCCTGTAACTATAACCCTCCCCGTCAATCTCCCCCGTAACTATAACCCTTCCCGTCAGTCTCCCCCGTGACTATAACCCTCCCCGTCAGTCGCCCCCCCCGTAACTATAACCCTCCCCGTCAGTCTCTCCCGTAACTGTAAGTCTCCCCGTCAGACTCCCCCATAATTATAACCCTCTTCGTCAGTCGTCCCCCATAACTATAACCCACTCCTTCAGTCTCCCCTGTAATTATAACCCTCTCCGTCAGTGTCCCCTGTAACTATAACCCTCCTCGTCAGTCTCCCCGTTACTATAACCCTCTCCGTCAGTCTCCCCCCTAATTATAACACTCCCCATCAGTCTCTCCCGTAACTAAAACCCTTCCCGTGATTCTCTCCCATAACTATAACCCTCCCCGTCAGTCTCCCCCGCAACTATAACCCTCCCCGTCAGTCTCCCCAGTAACTATAACCCTCTCCGTCAGTCTCCCCCCTAATTATAACACTCCCCATCAGTCTCTCCCATAACTAAAACCCTCCCCGTGAGTCGCTCCCGTAATTATAACCCTCTCTGTCAGTCATCCCCAGTAACTGTAACCGTCCCCGTCAGTCTCCCCCTTAACTATAACCCTCCCCGTCAGTCTCCCCTGTAACTATAACCCTCCCCGTCAGTCTCCCTGTAACTATAACCCTGTCCGTCAGTCTCCCCTGTAACTATAACCGTCCCCGTCAGTCTCCCCCTTAACTATAACCCTCCCCGTCAGTCTCCCCTGTAACTATAACCCTCCCCGTCAGTCTCCCCCATAACTACAACCGTCCCTGTCAGTCTCCCCTGTAACTATAACCCTCCCCGTCAGTCTCCCTGTAACTATAACCCTCTCCGTCAGTCTCCCCTGTAACTATAACCGTCCCCGTCAGTCTCCCCCGTAACTATAACCCTCCCCGTCAGTCTCCCCTGTAACTATAACCCTCCCCGTCAGTCTCCCCCATAACTACAACCGTCCCTGTCAGTCTCCCCTGTAACTATAACCCTCCCCGTCAGTCTCCCCTGTAACTATAACCCTCCCCGTCAGTCTCCCCCATAACTTCAACCGTCCCTGTCAGTCTCCCCTATAACCCACTCCGTCATTCTCCCCCGTAACTATAACCCTCCCCGTCAGTCTCCTCTGTAACTATAACCCTCCTCGTCAGTCTCCTCTGTAACTATAACCCACTCCGTCAGTCTCCCCTATAATTATAACCCTCCCCGTCAGTCTCCTCTGTAACTATAACCCTCCATGTCAGTCTCCCCCATAACTATAACCCTCCCCGTCTGTCTCTCCCGTAACTAAAACCCTCCCCGTCAGTCGCCCCCGTGACTATAACCCTCCCCGTCAGTCGCCCCCGTAACTATAACCCTCCCTGTCAGTCGCTCCCGTAACTATAACCCTCCCCGTCAGTCTCCCCCGTAACTATAACCATCTCCGTCAGTCTCCCCCAGTAACTATACCCCTCCCCGTCAGTCTCTCAGTAACCATAACCCTCCCCGTCAGTCTCCCAGTAACTATAACCACCTCCCTGTCATTCTCCGCCATAACTACAACCATCCCCGTCAGTCTCCCCCGGTAACTATAACCCTCCCCGTCAGTCTCCCCGTAACTATAACCCTCTCCGTCAGTCTCCCCTGTAACTATAACCGTCCCCATCAGTCTCCCCCGTAACTATTACCGTCCCCGTCAGTCTCACCTATAACTATAACCCTCCCCGTCAGTCTCCCCCTGTAACTATAACCCTCACCGTCAGTCTCCCCTGTAACTATAAACCACTCCTTCTGTCTCCCCTGTAAATATAACCCTCCCCGTCAGTGTCCCCTGTAACTATAACCCTCCCCGTCAGTCTCTCCCGTAACTAAAACCCTCCCCGTCAGTCTCCCTGTAACTATAACCCTCCCCGTCAGTCTCCCCCGTAGCTGGAACCCTCCCCGTGAGTCTCTCCCGTAACTATAACCCTCCCCGTGAATCTCTCCCGTAACTATAACCCTCCCCGTCAGTCGCCCCCGTGACTATAACCCTCCCCGTCAGTCGCCCCCCGTAACTATAACCCTCCCCGTCAGTCGCTCCCGTAACTATAACCCTCCCCATCAGTCTCCCCCGTAACTATAACCCTCCCCGTCAGTCGCCCCCGTAACTATAACCCTCCCCGTCAGTCGCCCCCGTGACTATAACCCTCCCCGTCAGTCGCCCCCCGTAACTATAACCCTCCCCGTCAGTCTCCCACGTAACTATAACCCTCTCCGTCAGTCTCCCCCGTAACTATAACCCTCCCCGTCAGTCTCCCCCGTAACTATAACCCTCCCCGTCAGTTGCCCCCGTAACTATAACCCTCCCCGTCAGTCTCCCCCGTGACTATAACCCTCTCCGTCAGTCGCCCCCCCCGTAACTATAACCCTCCCCGTCAGTCGCTCCCGTAACTATAAGTCTCCCCGTCAGTCTCTCCCGTAACTATAACCCTCCCCGTCAGTCGCCCCCGTGACTATAACCCTCCCCGTCAGTCGCACCCCGTAACTATAACCCTCCCCGTCAGTCGCTCCCGTAACTATAACCCTCCCCATCAGTCTCCCCCGTAACTATAACCCTCCCCGTCAGTCGCCCCCTTAACTATAACCCTCCCCGTCAGTCGCCCCCGTAACTATAACCCTCCCCGTCAGTCTCCCACGTAACTATAACCCTCTCCGTCAGTCTCCCCCGTAACTATAACCCTCCCCATCAGTCTCCCCCGTAACTATAACCCTCCCCGTCAGTCGCCCCCGTAACTATAACCCTCCCCGTCAGTCTCCCCCGTGACTATAACCCTCTCCGTCAGTCGCCCCCCGTAACTATAACCCACTCCTTCAGTCTCCCTGTAACTATAACCCACTACTTCAGTCTCCCCTGTAATTATAACCCTCTCCGTCAGTGTCCCCTGTAACTATAACCCTCCTCGTCAGTCTCCCCTGTAACTATAACCCTCCCCGTCAATCTCCCCCGTAACTATAACCCTTCCCGTCAGTCTCCCCCGTGACTATAACCCTCCCCGTCAGTCGCCCCCCCCGTAACTATAACCCTCCCCGTCAGTCTCTCCCGTAACTGTAAGTCTCCCCGTCAGACTCCCCCATAATTATAACCCTCTTCGTCAGTCGTCCCCCATAACTATAACCCACTCCTTCAGTCTCCCCTGTAATTATAACCCTCTCCGTCAGTGTCCCCTGTAACTATAACCCTCCTCGTCAGTCTCCCCGTTACTATAACCCTCCCCGTCAGTCGCCCCCCCCGTAACTATAACCCTCCCCGTCAGTCTCTCCCGTAACTGTAAGTCTCCCCGTCAGACTCCCCCATAATTATAACCCTCTTCGTCAGTCGTCCCCCATAACTATAACCCACTCCTTCAGTCTCCCCTGTAATTATAACCCTCTCCGTCAGTGTCCCCTGTAACTATAACCCTCCTCGTCAGTCTCCCCGTAACTATAACCCTCCCCGTCAGTCTCTCCCGTAACTGTAAGTCTCCCCGTCAGACTCCCCCATAATTATAACCCTCTTCGTCAGTCGTCCCCCATAACTATAACCCACTCCTTCAGTCTCCCCTGTAATTATAACCCTCTCCGTCAGTGTCCCCTGTAACTATAACCCTCCTCGTCAGTCGCCCCCGTAACTATAACCCTCCCCGTCAGTCTCCCCCGTGACTATAACCCTCTCCGTCAGTCGCCCCCCGTAACTATAACCCACTCCTTCAGTCTCCCTGTAACTATAACCCACTACTTCAGTCTCCCCTGTAATTATAACCCTCTCCGTCAGTGTCCCCTGTAACTATAACCCTCCTCGTCAGTCTCCCCTGTAACTATAACCCTCCCCGTCAATCTCCCCCGTAACTATAACCCTTCCCGTCAGTCTCCCCCGTGACTATAACCCTCCCCGTCAGTCGCCCCCCCCGTAACTATAACCCTCCCCGTCAGTCTCTCCCGTAACTGTAAGTCTCCCCGTCAGACTCCCCCATAATTATAACCCTCTTCGTCAGTCGTCCCCCATAACTATAACCCACTCCTTCAGTCTCCCCTGTAATTATAACCCTCTCCGTCAGTGTCCCCTGTAACTATAACCCTCCTCGTCAGTCTCCCCGTTACTATAACCCTCTCCGTCAGTCTCCCCCCTAATTATAACACTCCCCATCAGTCTCTCCCGTAACTAAAACCCTTCCCGTGATTCTCTCCCATAACTATAACCCTCCCCGTCAGTCTCCCCCGCAACTATAACCCTCCCCGTCAGTCTCCCCAGTAACTATAACCCTCTCCGTCAGTCTCCCCCCTAATTATAACACTCCCCATCAGTCTCTCCCATAACTAAAACCCTCCCCGTGAGTCGCTCCCGTAATTATAACCCTCTCTGTCAGTCATCCCCAGTAACTGTAACCGTCCCCGTCAGTCTCCCCCTTAACTATAACCCTCCCCGTCAGTCTCCCCTGTAACTATAACCCTCCCCGTCAGTCTCCCTGTAACTATAACCCTGTCCGTCAGTCTCCCCTGTAACTATAACCGTCCCCGTCAGTCTCCCCCTTAACTATAACCCTCCCCGTCAGTCTCCCCTGTAACTATAACCCTCCCCGTCAGTCTCCCCCATAACTACAACCGTCCCTGTCAGTCTCCCCTGTAACTATAACCCTCCCCGTCAGTCTCCCTGTAACTATAACCCTCTCCGTCAGTCTCCCCTGTAACTATAACCGTCCCCGTCAGTCTCCCCCGTAACTATAACCCTCCCCGTCAGTCTCCCCTGTAACTATAACCCTCCCCGTCAGTCTCCCCCATAACTACAACCGTCCCTGTCAGTCTCCCCTGTAACTATAACCCTCCCCGTCAGTCTCCCCTGTAACTATAACCCTCCCCGTCAGTCTCCCCCATAACTTCAACCGTCCCTGTCAGTCTCCCCTATAACCCACTCCGTCATTCTCCCCCGTAACTATAACCCTCCCCGTCAGTCTCCTCTGTAACTATAACCCTCCTCGTCAGTCTCCTCTGTAACTATAACCCACTCCGTCAGTCTCCCCTATAATTATAACCCTCCCCGTCAGTCTCCTCTGTAACTATAACCCTCCATGTCAGTCTCCCCCATAACTATAACCCTCCCCGTCTGTCTCTCCCGTAACTAAAACCCTCCCCGTCAGTCGCCCCCGTGACTATAACCCTCCCCGTCAGTCGCCCCCGTAACTATAACCCTCCCTGTCAGTCGCTCCCGTAACTATAACCCTCCCCGTCAGTCTCCCCCGTAACTATAACCATCTCCGTCAGTCTCCCCCAGTAACTATACCCCTCCCCGTCAGTCTCTCAGTAACCATAACCCTCCCCGTCAGTCTCCCAGTAACTATAACCACCTCCCTGTCATTCTCCGCCATAACTACAACCATCCCCGTCAGTCTCCCCCGGTAACTATAACCCTCCCCGTCAGTCTCCCCGTAACTATAACCCTCTCCGTCAGTCTCCCCTGTAACTATAACCGTCCCCATCAGTCTCCCCCGTAACTATTACCGTCCCCGTCAGTCTCACCTATAACTATAACCCTCCCCGTCAGTCTCCCCCTGTAACTATAACCCTCACCGTCAGTCTCCCCTGTAACTATAAACCACTCCTTCTGTCTCCCCTGTAAATATAACCCTCCCCGTCAGTGTCCCCTGTAACTATAACCCTCCCCGTCAGTCTCTCCCGTAACTAAAACCCTCCCCGTCAGTCTCCCTGTAACTATAACCCTCCCCGTCAGTCTCCCCCGTAGCTGGAACCCTCCCCGTGAGTCTCTCCCGTAACTATAACCCTCCCCGTGAATCTCTCCCGTAACTATAACCCTCCCCGTCAGTCGCCCCCGTGACTATAACCCTCCCCGTCAGTCGCCCCCCGTAACTATAACCCTCCCCGTCAGTCGCTCCCGTAACTATAACCCTCCCCATCAGTCTCCCCCGTAACTATAACCCTCCCCGTCAGTCGCCCCCGTAACTATAACCCTCCCCGTCAGTCGCCCCCGTGACTATAACCCTCCCCGTCAGTCGCCCCCCGTAACTATAACCCTCCCCGTCAGTCTCCCACGTAACTATAACCCTCTCCGTCAGTCTCCCCCGTAACTATAACCCTCCCCGTCAGTCTCCCCCGTAACTATAACCCTCCCCGTCAGTTGCCCCCGTAACTATAACCCTCCCCGTCAGTCTCCCCCGTGACTATAACCCTCTCCGTCAGTCGCCCCCCCCGTAACTATAACCCTCCCCGTCAGTCGCTCCCGTAACTATAAGTCTCCCCGTCAGACTCCCCCATAATTATAACCCTCTCCGTCAGTCGCCCCCCGTAACTATAACCCACTCCTTCAGTCTCCCCTGTAATTATAACCCTCTCCGTCAGTGTCCCCTGTAACTATAACCCTCCCCGTCAATCTCCCCCGTAACTATAACCCTCTCCGTCAGTCTCCCCCCTAATTATACTCCCCATCAGTCTCTCCTGTAACTAAAACCCTCCCCGTGATTCTCTCCCATAACTATAACCCTTCCCGTCAGTCTCCCCCGTGACTATAACCCTCCCCGTCAGTCGCTCCCGTAACTATAAGTCACCCCGTCAGACTCCCCCATAATTATAACCCTCTCCGTCAGTCATCCCCCGTAACTATAACCCTCCCCGTCAGTCTCCCCCGTAACTATAACCCTCCCCGTCAGTCTCCCCCGTAACTATAACCCTCCCCGTCAATCTCCCCCATAACTATAACCCACTCCTTCAGTCTCCCCTGTAATTATAACCCTCTACGTCAGTGTCCCCTGTAACTATAACCCTCCTCGTCAGTCTCCCCCGTAACTATAACCCTCCCCGTCAGTCTCCCTGTAACTATAACCCTCCCCGTCAGTCTCCCCCGTAACTGGAAACCTCCCCGTGAGTCTCTCCCGTAACTATAACCCTCCCCGTGAGTCTCTCCCGTAACTATAACCCTCCCCGTCAGTTGCCCCCGTGACTATAACCCTCCCCGTCAGTCGCCCCCCGTAACTATAACCCTCCCCGTCAATCTCCCCCGTAACTATAACCCTCCCCGTCAGTGTCCCCTGTAACTATAACCCTCCCCGTCAGTCTCCCACGTAACTGGAACCCTCCCCGTCAGTCTCTCCCGTAACTAAAACCCTCCCCGTCAGTCTCCCTGTAACTATAACCCTCCCCGTCAGTCTCCTCTGTAACTATAAACCACTCCGTCATTCTCCCCCGTAACTATAACCCTCCCCGTCAGTCTCCTCTGTAACTATAACCCTCCATGTCAGTCTCCCCCATAACTATAACCCTCCCCGTCTGTCTCTCCCGTAACTAAAACCCTCCCCGTCAGTCGCCCCCGTGACTATAACCCTCCCCGTCAGTCGCCCCCGTAACTATAACCCTCCCTGTCAGTCGCTCCCGTAACTATAACCCTCCCCGTCAGTCTCCCCCGTAACTATAACCATCTCCGTCAGTCTCCCCCAGTAACTATACCCCTCCCCGTCAGTCTCTCAGTAACCATAACCCTCCCCGTCAGTCTCCCAGTAACTATAACCACCTCCCTGTCATTCTCCGCCATAACTACAACCATCCCCGTCAGTCTCCCCCGGTAACTATAACCCTCCCCGTCAGTCTCCCCGTAACTAAAACCCTCCCCGTCAGTCTCCCTGTAACTATAACCCTCCCCGTCAGTCTCCCCCGTAGCTGGAACCCTCCCCGTGAGTCTCTCCCGTAACTATAACCCTCCCCGTGAGTCTCTCCCGTAACTATAACCCTCCCCGTCAGTCGCCCCCGTGACTATAACCCTCCCCGTCAGTCGCCCCCCATAACTATAACCCTCCCCGTCAGTCGCTCCCGTAACTATAACCCTCCCCATCAGTCTCCCCCGTATCTATAACCCTCCCCGTCAGTCGCCCCCGTGACTATAACCCTCCCCGTCAGTCGCCCCCCGTAACTATAACCCTCCCCGTCAGTCTCCCCCGTAACTATAACCCTCTCCGTCAGTCTCTCCCGTAACTATAACCCTCCCCGTCAGTCGCTCCCGTAACTATAACCCTCCCCGTCTGTCTCCCCTGTAACTATAACCCTCCCCGTCAGTCTCCCCCATAACTTCAACCGTCCCTGTCAGTCTCCCCTATAACCCACTCCGTCATTCTCCCCCGTAACTATAACCCTCCCCGTCAGTCTCCTCTGTAACTATAACCCTCCTCGTCAGTCTCCTCTGTAACTATAACCCACTCCGTCAGTCTCCCCTATAATTATAACCCTCCACGTCAGTCTCCTCTGTAACTATAACCCTCCATGTCAGTCTCCCCCATAACTATAACCCTCCCCGTCTGTCTCTCCCGTAACTAAAACCCTCCCCGTCAGTCGCCCCCGTGACTATAACCCTCCCCGTCAGTCGCCCCCGTAACTATAACCCTCCCTGTCAGTCGCTCCCGTAACTATAACCCTCCCCGTCAGTCTCCCCCGTAACTATAACCATCTCCGTCAGTCTCCCCCAGTAACTATACCCCTCCCCGTCAGTCTCTCAGTAACCATAACCCTCCCCGTCAGTCTCCCAGTAACTATAACCACCTCCCTGTCATTCTCCGCCATAACTACAACCATCCCCGTCAGTCTCCCCCGGTAACTATAACCCTCCCCGTCAGTCTCCCCGTAACTATAACCCTCTCCGTCAGTCTCCCCTGTAACTATAACCGTCCCCATCAGTCTCCCCCGTAACTATTACCGTCCCCGTCAGTCTCACCTATAACTATAACCCTCCCCGTCAGTCTCCCCCTGTAACTATAACCCTCACCGTCAGTCTCCCCCATAACTACAACCGTCCCCGTCAGTCTCCCCCGTAACTATAACCCTCACCATCATTCTCCTCGTAACTCTAAACCTGCCCGTGATTCTCTCTCGTGGCTATAACCCTCCCCGTCAGTCGCCCCCGTGACTATAACCCTCCCCGTCAGTCTCCCCTATAACTATAACCCTCCCCGTCAGTCTCCCCTGTAACTATAAACCACTCCTTCTGTCTCCCCTGTAAATATAACCCTCCCCGTCAGTGTCCCCTGTAACTATAACCCTCCCCGTCAGTCTCTCCCGTAACTAAAACCCTCCCCGTCAGTCTCCCTGTAACTATAACCCTCCCTGTCAGTCTCCCCCGTAGCTGGAACCCTCCCCGTGAGTCTCTCCCGTAACTATAACCCTCCCCGTGAATCTCTCCCGTAACTATAACCCTCCCCGTCAGTCGCCCCCGTGACTATAACCCTCCCCGTCAGTCGCCCCCCGTAACTATAACCCTCCCCGTCAGTCGCTCCCGTAACTATAACCCTCCCCATCAGTCTCCCCCGTAGCTATAACCCTCCCCGTCAGTCGCCCCCGTAACTATAACCCTCCCCGTCAGTCGCCCCCGTGACTATAACCCTCCCCGTCAGTCGCCCCCCGTAACTATAACCCTCCCCGTCAGTCTCCCACGTAACTATAACCCTCTCCGTCAGTCTCCCCCGTAACTATAACCCTCCCCATCAGTCTCCCCCGTAAATATAACCCTCCCCGTCAGTTGCCCCCGTAACTATAACCCTCCCCGTCAGTCTCCCCCGTGACTATAACCCTCTCCGTCAGTCGCCCCCCCCCGTAACTATAACCCTCCCCGTCAGTCGCTCCCGTAACTATAAGTCTCCCCGTCAGACTCCCCCATAATTATAACCCTCTCCGTCAGTCGCCCCCCGTAACTATAACCCACTCCTTCAGTCTCCCCTGTAATTATAACCCTCTCCGTCAGTGTCCCCTGTAACTATAACCCTCCCCGTCAATCTCCCCCGTAACTATAACCCTCTCCGTCAGTCTCCCCCCTAATTATAACACTCCCCATCAGTCTCTCCTGTAACTAAAACCCTCCCCGTGATTCTCTCCCATAACTATAACCCTTCCCGTCAGTCTCCCCCGTGACTATAACCCTCCCCGTCAGTCGCTCCCGTAACTATAAGTCACCCCGTCAGACTCCCCCATAATTATAACCCTCTCCGTCAGTCATCCCCCGTAACTATAACCCTCCCCGTCAGTCTCCCCCGTAACTATAACCCTCCCCGTCAGTCTCCCCCGTAACTATAACCCTCCCCGTCAATCTCCCCCATAACTATAACCCACTCCTTCAGTCTCCCCTGTAATTATAACCCTCTACGTCAGTGTCCCCTGTAACTATAACCCTCCTCGTCAGTCTCCCCCGTAACTATAACCCTCCCCGTCAGTCTCCCTGTAACTATAACCCTCCCCGTCAGTCTCCCCCGTAACTGGAAACCTCCCCGTGAGTCTCTCCCGTAACTATAACCCTCCCCGTGAGTCTCTCCCGTAACTATAACCCTCCCCGTCAGTTGCCCCCGTGACTATAACCCTCCCCGTCAGTCGCCCCCCGTAACTATAACCCTCCCCGTCAATCTCCCCCGTAACTATAACCCTCCCCGTCAGTGTCCCCTGTAACTATAACCCTCCCCGTCAGTCTCCCACGTAACTGGAACCCTCCCCGTCAGTCTCTCCCGTAACTAAAACCCTCTCCGTCAGTCTCCCCCGTAACTATAACCCTCCCCATCAGTCTCCCCCGTAAATATAACCCTCCCCGTCAGTTGCCCCCGTAACTATAACCCTCCCCGTCAGTCTCCCCCGTGACTATAACCCTCTCCGTCAGTCGCCCCCCCCGTAACTATAACCCTCCCCGTCAGTCGCTCCCGTAACTATAAGTCTCCCCGTCAGACTCCCCCATAATTATAACCCTCTCCGTCAGTCGCCCCCCGTAACTATAACCCACTCCTTCAGTCTCCCCTGTAATTATAACCCTCTCCGTCAGTGTCCCCTGTAACTATAACCCTCCCCGTCAATCTCCCCCGTAACTATAACCCTCTCCGTCAGTCTCCCCCCTAATTATAACACTCCCCATCAGTCTCTCCTGTAACTAAAACCCTCCCCGTGATTCTCTCCCATAACTATAACCCTTCCCGTCAGTCTCCCCCGTGACTATAACCCTCCCCGTCAGTCGCTCCCGTAACTATAAGTCACCCCGTCAGACTCCCCCATAATTATAACCCTCTCCGTCAGTCATCCCCCGTAACTATAACCCTCCCCGTCAGTCTCCCCCGTAACTATAACCCTCCCCGTCAGTCTCCCCCGTAACTATAACCCTCCCCGTCAATCTCCCCCATAACTATAACCCACTCCTTCAGTCTCCCCTGTAATTATAACCCTCTACGTCAGTGTCCCCTGTAACTATAACCCTCCTCGTCAGTCTCCCCCGTAACTATAACCCTCCCCGTCAGTCTCCCTGTAACTATAACCCTCCCCGTCAGTCTCCCCCGTAACTGGAAACCTCCCCGTGAGTCTCTCCCGTAACTATAACCCTCCCCGTGAGTCTCTCCCGTAACTATAACCCTCCCCGTCAGTTGCCCCCGTGACTATAACCCTCCCCGTCAGTCGCCCCCCGTAACTATAACCCTCCCCGTCAATCTCCCCCGTAACTATAACCCTCCCCGTCAGTGTCCCCTGTAACTATAACCCTCCCCGTCAGTCTCCCACGTAACTGGAACCCTCCCCGTCAGTCTCTCCCGTAACTAAAACCCTCTCCGTCAGTCTCCCCCGTAACTATAACCCTCCCCATCAGTCTCCCCCGTAAATATAACCCTCCCCGTCAGTTGCCCCCGTAACTATAACCCTCCCCGTCAATCTCCCCCGTAACTATAACCCTCCCCGTCAGTGTCCCCTGTAACTATAACCCTCCCCGTCAGTCTCCCACGTAACTGGAACCCTCCCCGTCAGTCTCTCCCGTAACTAAAACCCTCCCCGTCAGTCTCCCTGTAACTATAACCCTCCCCGTCAGTCTCCTCTGTAACTATAACCCACTCCGTCATTCTCCCCCGTAACTATAACCCTCCCCGTCAGTCTCCTCTGTAACTATAACCCTCCATGTCAGTCTCCCCCATAACTATAACCCTCCCCGTCTGTCTCTCCCGTAACTAAAACCCTCCCCGTCAGTCGCCCCCGTGACTATAACCCTCCCCGTCAGTCTCCCCCGTAACTATAACCATCTCCGTCAGTCTCCCCCAGTAACTATACCCCTCCCCGTCAGTCTCTCAGTAACCATAACCCCTCCCCGTCAGTCTCCCAGTAACTATAACCACCTCCCTGTCATTCTCCGCCATAACTACAACCATCCCCGTCAGTCTCCCCCGGTAACTATAACCCTCCCCGTCAGTCTCCCCGTAACTATAACCCTCTCCGTCTGTCTCCCCTGTAACTATAACCATCCCCATCAGTCTCCCCCGTAACTATTACCGTCCCCGTCAGTCTCACCTGTAACTATAACCCTCCCCGTCAGTCTCCCCCTGTAACTATAACCCTCACCGTCAGTCTCCCCCATAACTACAACCGTCCCCGTCAGTCTCCCCCGTAACTATAACCCTCACCATCATTCTCCTCGTAACTCTAAACCTGCCCGTGATTCTCTCTCGTGGCTATAACCCTCCCCGTCAGTCGCCCCCGTGACTATAACCCTCCCAGTCAGTCTCCCCTATAACTATAACCCTCCTCGTCAGTCTCCCCTGTAACTATAAACCACTCCTTCTGTCTCCCCTGTAAATATAACCCTCCCCGTCAGTGTCCCCTGTAACTATAACCCTCCCCGTCAGTCTCCCACGTAACTGGAACCCTCCCCGTCAGTCTCTCCCGTAACTAAAACCCTCCCCGTCAGTCTCCCTGTAACTATAACCCTCCCCGTCAGTCTCCCCCGTAGCTGGAACCCTCCCCGTGAGTCTCTCCCGTAACTATAACCCTCCCCGTGAGTCTCTCCCGTAACTATAACCCTCCCCGTCAGTCGCCCCCGTGACTATAACCCTCCCCGTCAGTCGCCCCCCATAACTATAACCCTCCCCGTCAGTCGCTCCCGTAACTATAACCCTCCCCATCAGTCTCCCCCGTATCTATAACCCTCCCCGTCAGTCGCCCCCGTAACTATAACCCTCCCCGTCAGTCGCCCCTGTGACTATAACCCTCCCCGTCAGTCGCCCCCCGTAACTATAACCCTCCCCGTCAGTCTCCCCCGTAACTATAACCCTCTCCGTCAGTCTCTCCCGTAACTATAACCCTCCCCGTCAGTCGCTCCCGTAACTATAACCCTCCCCGTCAGTCTCCCCAGTAACTATAACCCTCCCCGTCAGTCTCCCCCGTGACTATAACCCTCCCCGTCAGTCGCCCCCCCCATAACTATACCCCTCCCCGTCAGTCGCTCCGTAACTATAAGTCTCCCCGTCAGACTCCCCCATAATTATAACCCTCTCCGTCAGTCGCCCCCCGTAACTATAACCCACTCCCTCAGTCTCCCTGTAATTATAACCCTCTCCGTCAGTGTCCCCTGTAACTATAATCCTCCCCGTCAATCTCCCCCGTAACTATAACCCTCTCCGTCAGTCTCCCCGTAACTATAACCCTCTCCGTCAGTCTCCCCTGTAACTATAACCGTCCCCATCAGTCTCCCCCTGTAACTATAACCCTCACCGTTATTCTCCCCCATAACTACAACCGTCCCCGTCAGTCTCCCCCGTAACTATAACCCTCACCATCATTCTCCTCGGAACTATAAACCTGCCCGTGATTCTCTCTCGTGGCTATAACCCTCCCCGTCAGTCGCCCCCGTGACTATAACCCTCCCCGTCAGTCTCCCCTATAACTATAACCCTCCCCGTCAGTCTCCCCTGTAACTAAAAACCACTCCTTCTGTCTCCCCTGTAACTATAACCCTCCCCGTCAGTCTCTCCCGTAACTAAAACCCTCCCCGTCAGTCTCCCTGTAACTATAACCCTCCCCGTCAGTCTCCCCCGTAGCTGGAAACCTCCCCGTGAGTCTCTCCCGTAACTATAACCCTCCCCGTCAGTCTCCCTGTAACTATAACCCTCTCCGTCAGTCTCCCCTGTAACTATAACCGTCCCCGTCAGTCTCCCCCGTAACTATAACCCTCCCCGTCAGTCTCCCCTGTAACTATAACCCTCCCCGTCTGTCTCCCCTGTAACTATAACCCTCCCCGTCAGTCTCCCCCATAACTACAACCGTCCCTGTCAGTCTCCCCTAAAACCCACTCCTTCATTCTCCCCCGTAACTATAACCCTCCCCGTCAGTCTCCTCTGTAACTATAACCCTCCTCGTCAGTCTCCTCTGTAACTATAACCCACTCCGTCAGTCTCCCCTATAATTATAACCCTCCCCGTCAGTCTCCTCTGTAACTATAACCCTCCATGTCAGTCTCCCCCATAACTATAACCCTCCCCGTCTGTCTCTCCCGTAACTAAAACCCTCCCCGTCAGTCGCCCCCGTGACTATAACCCTCCCCGTCAGTCGCCCCCGTAACTATAACCCTCCCTGTCAGTCGCTCCCGTAACTATAACCCTCCCCGTCAGTCTCCCCCGTAACTATAACCATCTCCGTCAGTCTCCCCCAGTAACTATAACCCTCCCCGTCAGTCTCTCAGTAACCATAACCCTCCCCGTCAGTCTCCCAGTAACTATAACCACCTCCCTGTCATTCTCCGCCATAACTACAACCATCCCCGTCAGTCTCCCCCGGTAACTATAACCCTCCCCGTCAGTCTCCCCGTAACTATAACCCTCTCCGTTAGTCTCCCCTGTAACTATAACCGTCCCCATCAGTCTCCCCCGTAACTATAACCCTCCCCGTCAGTCGCCCCCGTGACTATAACCCTCCCCGTCAGTCTCCCCTATAACTATAACCCTCCCCGTCAGTCTCCCCTGTAACTATAAACCACTCCTTCTGTCTCCCCTGTAACTATAACCCTCACCGTCAGTCTCTCCCGTAACTAAAACCCTCCCCGTCAGTCTCCCTGTAACTATAACCCTCCCCGTCAGTCTCCCCCGTAGCTGGAACCCTCCCCGTGAGTCTCTCCCGTAACTATAACCCTCCCCGTGAGTCTCTCCCGTAACTATAACCCTCCCCGTCAGTCTCCCCTATAACTATAACCCTCCCCGTCAGTCTCCCCTGTAACTATAAACCACTCCTTCTGTCTCCCCTGTAAATATAACCCTCCCCGTCAGTGTCCCCTGTAACTATAACCCTCCCCGTCAGTCTCTCCCGTAACTAAAACCCTCCCCGTCAGTCTCCCTGTAACTATAACCCTCCCCGTCAGTCTCCCCCGTAGCTGGAACCCTCCCCGTGAGTCTCTCCCGTAACTATAACCCTCCCCGTGAGTCTCTCCCGTAACTATAACCCTCCCCGTCAGTCTCCCCTATAACTATAACCCTCCCCGTCAGTCTCCCCTGTAACTATAAACCACTCCTTCTGTCTCCCCTGTAAATATAACCCTCCCCGTCAGTGTCCCCTGTAACTATAACCCTCCCCGTCAGTCTCTCCCGTAACTAAAACCCTCCCCGTCAGTCTCCCTGTAACTATAACCCTCCCCGTCAGTCTCCCCCGTAGCTGGAACCCTCCCCGTGAGTCTCTCCCGTAACTATAACCCTCCCCGTGAGTCTCTCCCGTAACTATAACCCTCCCCGTCAGTCGCCCCCGTGACTGTAACCCTCCCCGTCAGTCGCCCCCCCGTAACTATAACCCTCCCCGTCAGTCGCTCCCGTAACTATAACCCTCCCCATCAGTCTCCCCCGTATCTATAACCCTCCCCGTCAGTCGCCCCCGTAACTATAACCCTCCCCGTCAGTCGCCCCCGTGACTATAACCCTCCCCGTCAGTCGCCCCCCGTAACTATAACCCTCCCCGTCAGTCTCCCCCGTAACTATAACCCTCTCCGTCAGTCTCTCCCGTAACTATAACCCTCCCCGTCAGTCGCTCCCGTAACTATAACCCTCCCCGTCAGTCTCCCCAGTAACTATAACCCTCCCCGTCAGTCTCCCCCGTGACTATAACCCTCCCCGTCAGTCGCCCCCCCCGTAACTATAACCCTCCCAGTCAGTCGCTCCCGTAACTATAAGTCTCCCCGTCAGACTCCCCCATAATTATAACCCTCTCCGTCAGTTGCCCCCCGTAACTATAACCCACTCCTTCAGTCTCCCCTGTAAATATAACCCTCTCCGTCAGTGTCCCCTGTAACTATAACCCTCCCCGTCAATCTCCCCCGTAACTATAACCCTCTCCGTCAGTCTCCCCCCTAATTATAACACTCCCCATCAGTCTCTCCTGTAACTAAAACCCTCCCCGTGATTCTCTCCCATAACTATAACCCTTCCCGTCAGTCTCCCCCGTGACTATAACCCTCCCCGTCAGTCTCCCCCGTAACTATAACCCTCCCCGTCAGTCTCCCCCGTAACTATAACCCTCCCCGTCAATCTCCCCCATAACTATAACCCACTCCTTCAGTCTCCCCTGTAATTATAACCCTCTACGTCAGTGTCCCCTGTAACTATAACCCTCCTCGTCAGTCTCCCCCGTAACTATAACCCTCCCCGTCAGTCTCCCTGTAACTATAACCCTCCCCGTCAGTCTCCCCCGTAACTGGAACCCTCCCCGTGAGTCTCTCCCGTAACTATAACCCTCCCCGTGAGTCTCTCCCGTAACTATAACCCTCCCCGTCAGTCGCCCCCGTGACTATAACCCTCCCCGTCAGTCGCCCCCCGTAACTATAACCCTCCCCGTCAATCTCCCCCGTAACTATAACCCTCCCCGTCAGTGTCCCCTGTAACTATAACCCTCCCCGTCAGTCTCCCACGTAACTGGAACCCTCCCCGTCAGTCTCTCCCGTAACTAAAACCCTCCCCGTCAGTCTCCCTGTAACTATAACCCTCCCCGTCAGTCTCCTCTGTAACTATAACCCACTCCGTCATTCTCCCCCGTAACTATAACCCTCCCAGTCAGTCTCCTCTGTAACTATAACCCTCCTCGTCAGTCTCCTCTGTAACTATAACCCACTCCGTCAGTCTCCCCTATAATTATAACCCTCCCCGTCAGTCTCCTCTGTAACTATAACCCTCCATGTCAGTCTCCTCTGTAACTATAACCCACTCCGTCATTCTCCCCCGTAACTATAACCCTCCCAGTCAGTCTCCTCTGTAACTATAACCCTCCTCGTCAGTCTCCTCTGTAACTATAACCCACTCCGTCATTCTCCCCCGTAACTATAACCCTCCCCGTCAGTCTCCTCTGTAACTATAACCCTCCATGTCAGTCTCCCCCATAACTATAACCCTCCCCGTCTGTCTCTCCCGTAACTAAAACCCTCCCCGTCAGTCGCCCCCGTGACTATAACCCTCCCCGTCAGTCGCCCCCGTAACTATAATCCTCCCTGTCAGTCGCTCCCGTAACTATAACCCTCCCCGTCAGTCTCCCCCGTAACTATAACCATCTCCGTCAGTCTCCCCCAGTAACTATACCCCTCCCCGTCAGTCTCTCAGTAACCATAACCCTCCCCGTCAGTCTCCCAGTAACTATAACCACCTCCCTGTCATTCTCCGCCATAACTACAACCATCCCCGTCAGTCTCCCCCGGTAACTATAACCCCCGCCGTCAGTCTCCCCGTAACTATAACCCTCCCCGTCAGTCTGCCCCGTAACTATAACCCTCCCCGTCAGTCTCCCCGTAACTATAACCCTCTCCGTCTGTCTCCCCTGTAACTATAACCGTCCCCATCAGTCTCCCCCGTAACTATTACCGTCCCCGTCAGTCTCACCTGTAACTATAACCCTCCCCGTCAGTCTCCCCCTGTAACTATAACCCTCACCGTCAGTCTCCCCCATAACTACAACCCTCCCCGTCAGTCTCCCCCGTAACTATAACCCTCACCATCATTCTCCTCGTAACTATAAACCTGCCCGTGATTCTCTCTCGTGGCTATAACCCTCCCCGTCAGTCGCCCCCGTTACTATAACCCTCCCCGTCAGTCTCCCCTATAACTATAACCCTCCCCGTCAGTCTCCCCTGTAACTATAAACCACTCCTTCTGTCTCCCCTGTAACTATAACTCTCCCCGTCAGTCTCTCCCGTAACTAAAACCCTCCCCGTCAGTCTCCCTGTAACTATAACCCTCCCCGTCAGTCTCCCCCGTAGCTGGAACCCTCCCCGTGAGTCTCTCCCGTAACTATCACCCTCCCCGTCAGTCTCCCTGTAACTATAACCCTCTCCGTCAGTCTCCCCTGTAACTATAACCGTCCCCGTCAGTCTCCCCCGTAACTATAACCCTCCCCGTCAGTCTCCCCTGTAACTATAACCCTCCCCGTCTGTCTCCCCTGTAACTATAACCCTCCCCGTCAGTCTCCCCCATAACTACAACCGTCCCTGTCAGTCTCCCCTATAACCCACTCCTTCATTCTCCCCCGTAACTATAACCCTCCCCGTCAGTCTCCTCTGTAACTATAACCCTCCTCGTCAGTCTCCTCTGTAACTATAACCCACTCCGTCAGTCTCCCCTATAATTATAACCCTCCCCGTCAGTCTCCTCTGTAACTATAACCCTCCATGTCAGTCTCCCCCATAACTATAACCCTCCCCGTCTGTCTCTCCCGTAACTAAAACCCTCCCCGTCAGTCGCCCCCGTGACTATAACCCTCCCCGTCAGTCGCCCCCGTAACTATAACCCTCCCTGTCAGTCGCTCCCGTAACTATAACCCTCCCCGTCAGTCTCCCCCGTAACTATAACCATCTCCGTCAGTCTCCCCCAGTAACTATAACCCTCCCCGTCAGTCTCTCAGTAACCATAACCCTCCCCGTCAGTCTCCCAGTAACTATAACCACCTCCCTGTCATTCTCCGCCATAACTACAACCATCCCCGTCAGTCTCCCCCGGTAACTATAACCCTCCCCGTCAGTCTCCCCGTAACTATAACCCTCTCCGTCAGTCTCCCCTGTAACTATAACCGTCCCCATCAGTCTCCCCCGTAACTATAACCCTCACCATCATTCTCCTCGTAACTCTAAACCTGCCCGTGATTCTCTCTCGTGGCTATAACCCTCCCCGTCAGTCGCCCCCGTGACTATAACCCTCCCCGTCAGTCTCCCCTATAACTATAACCATCCCCGTCAGTCTCCCCTGTAACTATAAACCCCGCCGTCAGTCTCTCCCGTAACTAAAACCCTCCACGTCAGTCTCCCTGTAACTAAAACCCTCCCCGTCAGTCTCTCCCGTAACTAAAACCCTCCCCGTCAGTCTCCCTGTAACTATAACCCTCCCCGTCAGTCTCCCCCGTAGCTGGAACCCTCCCCGTGAGTCTCTCCCGTAACTATAACCCTCCCCGTGAGTCCCTCCCGTAACTATAACCCTCCCCGTCAGTCTCCCCTATAACTATAACCCTCCCCGTCAGTCTCCCCTGTAACTATAAACCACTCCTTCTGTCTCCCCTGTAAATATAACCCTCCCCGTCAGTGTCCCCTGTAACTATAACCCTCCCCGTCAGTCTCTCCAGTAACTATAACCCTCCCCGTCAGTCTCCCCCGTGACTATAACCCTCCCCGTCAGTCGCCCCCCCGTAACTATAACCCTCCCCGTCAGTCGCTCCCGTAACTATAAGTCTCCCCGTCAGACTCCCCCATAATTATAACCCTCTCCGTCAGTCGCCCCCCGTAACTATAACCCACTCCTTCAGTCTCCCCTGTAAATATAACCCTCTCCGTCAGTGTCCCCTGTAACTATAACCCTCCCCGTCAATCTCCCCCGTAACTATAACCCTCTCCGTCAGTCTCCCCCCTAATTATAACACTCCCCATCAGTCTCTCCTGTAACTATAACCCTCCCCGTGATTCTCTCCCATAACTATAACCCTTCCCGTCAGTCTCCCCCGTGACTATAACCCTCCCCGTCAGTCGCTCCCGTAACTATAAGTCACCCCGTCAGACTCCCCCATAATTATAACCCTCTCCGTCAGTCATCCCCCGTAACTATAACCCTCCTCGTCAGTCTCCCCCGTAACTATAACCCTCCCCGTCAGTCTCCCTGTAACTATAACCCTCCCCGTCAGTCTCCCCCGTAACTGGAACCCTCCCCGTGAGTCTCTCCCGTAACTATAACCCTCCCCGTCAGTCGCCCCCGTGACTATAACCCTCCCCGTCAGTCGCCCCACGTAACTATAACCCTCCCCGTCAATCTCCCCCGTAACTATAACCCTCCCCGTCAGTGTCCCCTGTAACTATAACCCTCCCCGTCAGTCTCCCACGTAACTGGAACCCTCCCCGTCAGTCTCTCCCGTAACTAAAACCCTCCCCGTCAGTCTCCCTGTAACTATAACCCTCCCCGTCAGTCTCCTCTGTAACTATAACCCACTCCGTCATTCTCCCCCGTAACTATAACCCTCCCCGTCAGTCTCCTCTGTAACTCTAACCCTCCTCGTCAGTCTCCTCTGTAACTATAACCCACTCCGTCAGTCTCCCCTATAATTATAACCCTCCCCGTCAGTCTCCTCTGTAACTATAACCCTCCATGTCAGTCTCCCCCATAACTATAACCCTCCCCGTCTGTCTCTCCCGTAACTAAAACCCTCCCCGTCAGTCGCCCCCGTGACTATAACCCTCCCCGTCAGTCGCCCCCGTAACTATAACCCTCCCTGTCAGTCGCTCCCGTAACTATAACCCTCCCCGTCAGTCTCCCCCGTAACTATAACCATCTCCGTCAGTCTCCCCCAGTAACTATACCCCTCCCCGTCTGTCTCTCAGTAACCATAACCCTCCCCGTCAGTCTCCCAGTAACTATAACCACCTCCCTGTCATTCTCCGCCATAACTACAACCATCCCCGTCAGTCTCCCCCGGTAACTATAACCCTCCCCGTCAGTCTCCCCGTAACTATAACCCTCTCCGTCTGTCTCCCCTGTAACTATAACCCTCACCGTCAGTCTCCCCCATAACTACAACCGTCCCCGTCAGTCTCCCCCGTAACTATAACCCTCACCATCATTCTCCTCGTAAATATAAACCTGCCCGTGATTCTCTCTCGTGGCTATAACCCTCCCCGTCAGTCGCCCCCGTGACTATAACCCTCCCCGTCAGTGTCCCCTGTAACTATAACCCTCCCCGTCAGTCTCCCACGTAACTGGAACCCTCCCCGTCAGTCTCTCCCGTAACTAAAACCCTCCCCGTCAGTCTCCCTGTAACTATAACCCTCCCCGTCAGTCTCCCCCGTAGCTGGAACCCTCCCCGTGAGTCTCTCCCGTAACTATAACCCTCCCCGTGAGTCTCTCCCGTAACTATAACCCTCCCCGTCAGTCGCCCCCGTGACTATAACCCTCCCCGTCAGTCGCCCCCCGTAACTATAACCCCCCCCGTCAGTCGCTCCCGTAACTATAACCCTCCCCATCAGTCTCCCCCGTATCTATAACCCTCCCCGTCAGTCGCCCCCGTAACTATAACCCTCCCCGTCAGTCGCCCCCGTGACTATAACCCTCCCCGTCAGTCGCCCCCCGTAACTATAACCCTCCCCGTCAGTCTCCCCCGTAACTATAACCCTCTCCGTCAGTCTCTCCCGTAACTATAACCCTCCCCGTCAGTCGCTCCCTTAACTATAACCCTCCCCGTCAGTCTCCCCCCGTAACTATAACCCACTCCTTCAGTCTCCCCTGTAATTATAACCCTCTCCGTCAGTGTCCCCTGTAACTATAACCCTCCCCGTCAATCTCCCCCGTAACTATAACCCTCTCCGTCAGTCTCCCCGTAACTATAACCCTCTCCGTCAGTCTCCCCCATAACTACAACCGTCCCCGTCAGTCTCCCCCGTAACTATAACCCTCACCATCATTCTCCTCGTAAATATAAACCTGCCCGTGATTCTCTCTCGTGGCTATAACCCTCCCCGTCAGTCGCCCCCGTGACTATAACCCTCCCCGTCAGTGTCCCCTGTAACTATAACCCTCCCCGTCAGTCTCCCACGTAACTGGAACCCTCCCCGTCAGTCTCTCCCGTAACTAAAACCCTCCCCGTCAGTCTCCCTGTAACTACAACCCTCCCCGTCAGTCTCCCCCGTAGCTGGAACCCTCCCCGTGAGTCTCTCCCGTAACTATAACCCTCCCCGTGAGTCTCTCCCGTAACTATAACCCTCCCCGTCAGTCGCCCCCGTGACTATAACCCTCCCCGTCAGTCGCCCCCCGTAACTATAACCCCCCCCGTCAGTCGCTCCCGTAACTATAACCCTCCCCATCAGTCTCCCCCGTATCTATAACCCTCCCCGTCAGTCGCCCCCGTAACTATAACCCTCCCCGTCAGTCGCCCCCGTGACTATAACCCTCCCCGTCAGTCGCCCCCCGTAACTATAACCCTCCCCGTCAGTCTCCCCCGTAACTATAACCCTCTCCGTCAGTCTCTCCCTGTAACTACAACCCTCCCCGTCAGTCTCCCCCGTAACTATAACCCTCTCCGTCAGTCTCCCCGTAACTATAACCCTCTCCGTCAGTCTCCCCTGTAACTATAACCGTCCCCATCAGTCTCCCCCGTAACTATTACCGTCCCCGTCAGTCTCACCTGTAACTATAACCCTCCCCGTCAGTCTCCCCCTGTAACTATAACCCTCACCGTCAGTCTCCCCCATAACTACAACCGTCCCCGTCAGTCTCCCCCGTAACTATAACCCTCACCATCATTCTCCTCGTAACTATAAACCTGCCCGTGATTCTCTCTCGTGGCTATAACCCTCCCCGTCAGTCGCCCCCGTGACTATAACCCTCCCCGTCAGTCTCCCCTATAACTATAACCCTCCCCGTCAGACTCCCCTGTAACTATAAACCACTCCTTCTGTCTCCCCTGTAACTATAATCCTCCCCGTCAGTCTCTCCCGTAACTAAAACCCTCCCCGTCAGTCTCCCTGTAACTATAAACCACTCCTTCTGTCTCCCCTGTAAATATAACCCTCCCCGTCAGTGTCCCCTGTAACTATAACCCTCCCCGTCAGTCTCTCCCGTAACTATAACCCTCCCCGTGAGTCTGTCCCGTAACTATAACCCTCCCCGTCAGTCTCCCCTATAACTATAACCCTCCCCGTCAGTCTCCCCTGTAACTATAAACCACTCCTTCTGTCTCCCCTGTAAATATAACCCTCCCCGTCAGTGTCCCCTGTAACTATAACCCTCCCCGTCAGTCTCTCCCGTAACTAAAACCCTCCCCGTCAGTCTCCCTGTAACTATAACCCTCCCCGTCAGTCTCCCCCGTAGCTGGAACCCTCCCCGTGAGTCTCTCCCGTAACTATAACCCTCCCCGTGAGTCTCTCCCGTAACTATAACCCTCCCCGTCAGTCTCCCCGCTAATTATAACACTCCCCATCAATCTCTCCCGTAACTAAAACCCTTCCCGTGATTCTCTCCCATAACTATAACCCTCCCCGTCAGTCTCCCCCGTAAATATAACCCTCCTCGTCAGTCTCCCCAGTAACTATAACCCTCTCCGTCAGTCTCCCCCCTAATTATAACACTCCCCATCAGTCTCTCCCGTAACTAAAACCCTCCCCGTGGTTCTCTCCCATAACTATAACCCTCCCCGTCAGTCGCCCCCATGACTATAACCCTCCCCGTCAGTCACCCCCCGTAACTATAACCCTCCCCGTCAGACTCTCCCTTAAATATAACCCTCCCCGTCAGTCTCCCCCGTAGTTATAACCCTCCCCGTCAGTCGCCCCCGTAACTATAACCCTCCCCGGCAGTGGCTCCCGTAACTATAAGTCTCCCCGTCAGACTCCCCCGTAACTATAACCCTCCCCGTCAGTCTCCCCCGTAACTATAACCCACTCCGTCAATCTCCCCCATAATTATAACACTCCCCATCAGTCTACCCCGTAACTATAACCCTCCCCGTCAGTCTCCCACTGTAATTATAACACTCCCCGTCAGTCTCCCCCGTAACTATAACCCTCACCATCAGTCCCCCTGTAACTATAACCCTCCCCGTCAGTCTCCCCTGTAACTATAAACCTCCCCGTAAGTCTCCCCAAGTAACTATAACCGTCCCCGTCAGTCTCCCCCGTAACTATAACCCTCCCCGTCAGTCTCCCCTATAACTATAACCCTCCCTGTCAGTCTCCCCGTAACTATAACCCTCCCCGTCAGTCTCCCCCGTAACTGGAACCCTCCCCGTGAGTCTCTCCTGTAACTATAACCCTCCCCGTCAGTCTCCCCGTAACTATAACCCTCCCCGTGAGTCTCTCCCGTAACTATAACCCTCCCCGTCAGTCGCCCCCGTGACTATAACCCTCCCCGTCAGTCGCCCCCCGTAACTATAACCCTCTCCGTCAGTCTCCCCGATAGTTATAACACTCACCATCAGTCTCTGCCGTAACTAAAATGTTCCCCGTGAGTCTCTCCCGTAAATATAACCCTCCCCGTCAGTCGCTCCCGTAACTATAACCCTCCCTGTCAGTCTCCCCAGTAACTATAACCCTCCCCGTCAGTCTCCCCGTAACTATAACCCTCTCCGTCAGTCTCCCCCCTAATTATAACACTCCCCATCAGTCTCTCCCGTAACTAAAACCCTCCCCGTGATTCTCTCCCATAACTATAACCCTCCCCGTCAGTCTCCCCCGTAACTATAACCCTCCCCGTCAGTCGCTCCCGTAAGTATAAGTCTCCCCGTCAGACTCCCCCATAATTATAACCCTCTCCGTCAGTCTCCCCTGTAACTATAACCCTCTCCGTCAGTCTCCCCCCTAATTATAACACTCCCCATCAGTCTCTCCCGTAACTAAAACCCTCCCCGTGATTCTCTCCCGTAAGTATAAGTCTCCCCGTCAGACTCCCCCGTAACTATAACCCACTCCTTCAGTCTCCCCTGTAATTATAACCCTCTCCGTCAGTGTCTCCTGTAACTATAACCCTCCTCATCAGTCTCCCCCGTAACTATAACCCTCCCCGTCAATCTCCCCCGTAACTATAACCCTCTCCGTCAGTCTCCCTCCTAATTATAACACTCCCCATCAGTCTCTCCCGTAACTAAAACCCTCCCCATGATTCTCTCCCATAACTATAACCCTCCCCGTCAGACACTCCCGTAAATATAACCCTCCCCGTCAGTCTCCCCCGGAGCTATAACCCTCCCCGTCAGTCGCCCCCCGTAACTATAACCCTCCCCGTCAGACACTCCCGTAAATATAACACTCCCCATCCGTCTCTCCCATAACTAAAACCCTCCCCGTGAGTCTCTCCTGTAATTATAACCCTCCCCGTCAGTCTCCCCCGTAACTATAACCCTCAACGTCAGTCTCCCCGTGTAACTATAACACTCCCCGTCAGTCGCCCCCCCAACTATAACCCCCCCCGTCAGTCTCCCCCTGTAACTATAACCCTCCCTGTCAGTCTCCCCCCGTAACTATAACCCTCCCCGTCAGTCTCCCCCTGTAACTATAACCCTCCCTGTCAGTCTCCCCGTAACTTTAACCGTCCCCATCTGAAACCCCCGTAACAATACCCCTCAACGTCTGTCTCCTTGTAAATATAAACCTCCCCGTCAGTCTCCCCTGTAATTATAACCCTCCCCGTCAGTCTCCCCAGTGACTATAACCCTCCCCGTCAGTTGCCCCGGTGAGTATAACCCTCCCCGTCAGTCTCCCCCGTGACTATAACCCTCCCCGTCAGTTGCCCCCCCCAACTATAACCCCCCCGTCAGTCTCCCCCTGTAACTGTAACCTTCCCTGTCAGTCTCCCCTGTAACTATAACCCACTCCGTCAGTCTACCCCGTAACTATTACCCTCCCCGTCAGTCTCCCCTGTAATTATAACCCTCCCCGTCAGTCTCCCCCGTGACTATAACCCTCCCCGTCATTTGCCCCCGTGACTATAACACACCCCGTCAGTCGCCCCCCCAACTATAACCCCCCCGTCAGTCTCCCCCTGTAACTATAACCCTCCCTGTCGGTCTCCCCCCCAACTATAACCCCCCCGTCAGTCTCCCCCTGTAACTATAACCCTCCCTGTCAGTCTCCCCCATAACTATGACCCTCCCCGTCAGTCTCCCCCTGTAACTATAACCCTCCCCGTCAGTCTCCCCCTGTAATTATAACCTTCCCTCTCAGTCTCCCTTTAACTTTAACCGTCCCCATCTGACACCCCCGTAACTATACCCCTCAACGTCTGTCTCCCTGTAAATATAAACCTACCCGTCAGTCTCTCCCGTAACTATAACCCTCCCCGTCAGTCTGACCTGTAACTATAACCGTCCCCGTCAGTCTCCCCTGTAACTATAACCCTCCCCGTCAGTCTGCCCCGTAACTATAACCCTCCCCGTCAGTCTCCCCCGTAACTATAACCCACTCGGTCAGTCTCCCCCATAACTATAACCCTCCCCGTCTGACTCCCCCATAACCAAAACCCTCCCCGTCAATCTCACCCGTAACTATAACCGTCCCCATCTGAAACCCCCGTAACTATACCCCTCAACGTCTGTCTCCTTGTAAATATAACTCTCCCCGTCAGTCTCCCTTGTAACTATAACCCTCCCTGTCAGTGTCCCCATAACTATAACCCTCTCCGTCAGTCTCCCCCTGTAACTATAACCCTCCCCGTCAGTCTCACCCTGTAACTATAACCCTCCCCGTCAGTCTCACCCCTAACTATAACCCTCCCCGTCAGTGTGAGGTGTGTGGAGGGATCTCTGTGAGGTGTGATGAGGGTTCTGTGTGTCAGGTGTGAGGAGGGATCTCTGTGAGGTGTGAGGAGGAGGGATCTCTGTGTGCGGTGTGAGGAGGTATCTGTGTGAGGTGTGAGGAGGGATCTCTGTGATGTATGAGGAGGGATCTCTGTGCGGTGTGAGGAGGTATCTGTGAGGTGTGAGGAGGTATCTGTGTGAGGTGTGAGGAGGGATCTGTGTGAGGTGTGATGAGGGTTCTGTGTGTGAGGTGTGAGGAGGGATCTGTGTGAGGTGTGAGGAGGGATCTCTGTGTGAGGTGTGAGGAGGGATCTGTGTGAGGTGTAAGGAGGGATCTGTGTGAGGCGTGACGAGGGATCTGTGTGAGGTGTGAGGAGTTATCTGTGTGAGGTGTGAGGAGGGATCTGTGCGAGGCGTGAGGAGGGATCTGTGCGAGGTGTGAGGAGGGATCTGTGTGAGGTGTGAGGAGGGATCTGTGCGAGGCGTGAGGAGGGATCTGTGCGAGGTGTGAGGAGGGATCTGTGCGAGGTGTGAGGAGGGATCTGTGCGAGGCGTGAGGAGGGATCTGTGCGAGGTGTGAGGAGGGATCTCTGTGAGGTGTGAGTAGGGATCTCTGTGTGAGGTGTGAGGAGGGATCTGTGCGGTGTGAGGAGGAGGGATCTCTTTGTGAGTTGTGAGGAGGGATCTGTGAGGTGTGAGGAGGGATCTCTGTGTGTGGTGTGAGGAGGGATCTCTGTGAGGTGTGAGGAGGGATCTCTGTGAGGTGTGAGGAGGGATCTCTGTGAGGTGTGAGGAGGGATCTCTGTGTGATGTGTGAGGAGGGATCTCTGTGAGGTGTGAGGAGGGATCACTGTGAGGTGTGGAGGGATCTCTGTGAGGTGTGAGGAGGGATCTCTGTGAGGTGTGAGGGATCTCCGTGTGAGGTGTGAGGAGGGATCTGTGTGTGAGGAGGAGGGATCTCTGTGTGAGGTGTGAGGAGGGATCTGTGTGAGGTGTGAGTAGGGATCTGTGTGAGGTGTGAGGAGGGATCACTGTGAGGTGTGAGGAGGGATCTCTGTGTGCGGTGTGAGGAGGGATCTCCGTGTGAGGTGTGAGGAGGGATCACTGTGAGGTGTGGAGGGATCTCTGTGAGGTGTGAGGAGGGATCTCCGTGTGAGGTGTGAGGAATCGTTGTGTGAGGTGTGAGGAGGGATCTCTGAGGTGTGAGGAGGAGGGATCTTTGTGTGAGGTGTGAGGAGGGATCACTGTGAGGTGTGGAGGGATCTCTGTGAGGTGTGAGGAGGGATCTCCGTGTGAGGTGTGAGGAGGGATCACTGTGAGGTGTGGAGGGATCTCTGTGAGGTGTGAGGAGGGATCTCTGTGTGAGGTGTGAGGAGGGATCACTGTGAGGTGTGAGGAGGGATCTCTGTGAGGTGTGATGAGGGATCTCTGTGAGGTGTGAGGAGGGATCTCTGTGAGGTGTGAGGAATCGTTGTGTGAGGTGTGAGGAGGGATCTCTGAGGTGTGAGGAGGAGGGATCTTTGTGTGAGGTGTGAGGAGGGATCACTGTGAGGTGTGGAGGGATCTCTGTGAGGTGTGAGGAGGGATCTCTGTGAGGTGTGAGGAGGGATCTCTGTGTGCGGTGTGAGGAGGGATCTCCGTGTGAAGTGTGAGGAGGGATCTTTGTGTGAGCTGTGAGGAGGGATCTCTGTGTGAGGTGTGAGGATGGATCTCTGTGAGGTGTGAGGAGGGATCTCTGTGAGGTGTGAGGAGGGATCTCTGTGTGAGGTGTGAGGATGGATCTCTGTGAGGTGTGAGGAGGGATCTCTGTGAGGTGTGAGGAGGGATGACTGTGTGAGGTGTGAGGAGGGATCTGTGTGAGGTGTGAGGAGGGATCTTTGTGTGAGGTGTGAGGAGGGATCTGTGTGAGGTGTGAGGAGGGATCTTTGTGTGAGGTATGAGGAGGGATCTCTGTGAGGTGTGAGGAAGGATCTCTGTGAGGTGTGAGGATGGATCTTTGTGTGAGGTGTGAGGTGGGATCGTTGTGTGAGGTGTGAGGAGGGATCTGTGTGAGGTGTGAGGAGGGATCTGTGTGAGGTATGAGGAGGGATCACTGTGAGGTGTGAGGAGGGATCTCTGTGTGAGGAGGAGGGATCGTTGTGTGAGGTGTGAGGAGGGATCTCTGAGGTGTGAGGAGGAGGGATCTCTGTGTGAGGTGTGAGGAGGGATCTGTGTGAGGTGTGAGTAGGGATCTGTGTGAGGTGTGAGGAGGGATCACTGTGAGGTGTGAGGAGGGATCTCTGTGTGCGGTGTGAGGAGGGATCTCCGTGTGAGGTGTGAGGAGGGATCACTGTGAGGTGTGGAGGGATCTCTGTGAGGTGTGAGGAGGGATCTCCGTGTGAGGTGTGAGGAATCGTTGTGTGAGGTGTGAGGAGGGATCTCTGAGGTGTGAGGAGGAGGGATCTTTGTGTGAGGTGTGAGGAGGGATCACTGTGAGGTGTGGAGGGATCTCTGTGAGGTGTGAGGGATCTCTGTGAGGTGTGAGGAGGGATCTCCGTGTGAGGTGTGAGGAATCGTTGTGTGAGGTGTGAGGAGGGATCTCTGAGGTGTGAGGAGGAGGGATCTTTGTGTGAGGTGTGAGGAGGGATCACTGTGAGGTGTGGAGGGATCTCTGTGAGGTGTGAGGAGGGATCTCTGTGAGGTGTGAGGAGGGATCTCTGTGTGCGGTGTGAGGAGGGATCTCCGTGTGAGGTGTGAGGAGGGATCACTGTGAGGTGTGGAGGGATCTCTGTGAGGTGTGAGGAGGGATCTCTGTGTGAGGTGTGAGGAGGGATCACTGTGAGGTGTGAGGAGGGATCTCTGTGAGGTGTGATGAGGGATCTCTGTGAGGTGTGAGGAGGGATCTCTGTGAGGTGTGAGGAGGGATCTCCGTGTGAGGTGTGAGGAATCGTTGTGTGAGGTGTGAGGAGGGATCTCTGAGGTGTGAGGAGGAGGGATCTTTGTGTGAGGTGTGAGGAGGGATCACTGTGAGGTGTGGAGGGATCTCTGTGAGGTGTGAGGAGGGATCTCTGTGAGGTGTGAGGAGGGATCTCTGTGTGCGGTGTGAGGAGGGATCTCCGTGTGAGGTGTGAGGAGGGATCTTTGTGTGAGCTGTGAGGAGGGATCTCTGTGTGAGGTGTGAGGATGGATCTCTGTGAGGTGTGAGGAGGGATCTCTGTGTGAGGTGTGAGGATGGATCTCTGTGAGGTGTGAGGAGGGATCTCTGTGAGGTGTGAGGAGGGATGACTGTGTGAGGTGTGAGGAGGGATCTGTGTGAGGTGTGAGGAGGGATCTTTGTGTGAGGTGTGAGGAGGGATCTGTGTGAGGTGTGAGGAGGGATCTTTGTGTGAGGTATGAGGAGGGATCTCTGTGAGGTGTGAGGAAGGATCTCTGTGAGGTGTGAGGATGGATCTTTGTGTGAGGTGTGAGGTGGGATCGTTGTGTGAGGTGTGAGGAGGGATCTGTGTGAGGTGTGAGGAGGGATCTGTGTGAGGTATGAGGAGAGATCACTGTGAGGTGTGAGGAGGGATCTCTGTGTGAGGAGGAGGGATCGTTGTGTGAGGTGTGAGGAGGGATCTCTGAGGTGTGAGGAGGAGGGATCTCTGTGTGAGGTGTGAGGAGGGATCTGTGTGAGGTGTGAGTAGGGATCTGTGTGAGGTGTGAGGAGGGATCTGTGTGTGAGGTGTGAGGAGGGATCTGTGTGAGGTGTGAGGAGGGATCTGTGTGAGGTGTGAGGAGGGATCTGTGTGTGAGGTGTGATGAGGGTTCTGTGTGTGAGGTGTGAGGAGGGATCTGTGTGAGGTGTGAGGATGGATCTGTGAGGTGTGAGGAGGGATCTTTGTGAGGTGTGAGGAGGGATCTGTGTGAGGTGTGAGGATGGATCTGTGAGGTGTGAGGAGGGATCTTTGTGAGGTGTGAGGAGGGATCTGTGTGTGAGGTTTGAGGAGGGATCTGTGTGAGGTGTGAGGAGGGATCTGTGTGAGGTGTGAGGAGGGATCTGTGTGAGGTGTGAGGAGGGATCTTTGAGAGATATGAGGAGGGATCTCTGTGTGAGGAGGAGGGATCGTTGTGTGAGGTGTGAGGAGGGATCTGTGTGAGGTGTGAGGAGGGATCTCTGTGAGGTGTGAGGAGGGATCTCTGTGTGAGGAGGGTTCGTTGTGTGAGGTGTGAAGAGGGATCTCTGTGAGTTGTGAGGAGGGATCTGTGAGGTGTGAGGAGGAGGGATCTCTGTGTGCGGTGTGAGGAGGGATCTCTGTGTGAGGTGTGAGGAGGGATCTCCGTGTGAGGTGTGGAGGGATCTCTGTGATGTGTGAGGAGGGATCTCTGTGAGGTGTGAGGAGGGTCCTCTGTGTGGGGTGTGAGGAGGGATCTGTGTGAGGTGTGAGGAGGGATGACTGTGTGAGGTTTGAGGAGGGATCTGTGAGAGAGACTAAGCATGAATCACCTCACTGGGAGGGATAGGGACGGTCAGGAGGGATCACTGTGAGGTGTGAGGAGGGATGTCTGTGTGAGGTGTGAGGAGGGATGTCTGTGTGAGGTGTGAGGAGGGATCTGTGTGAGGTGTGAGGAGGGATGTCTGTGTGAGGTGTGAGGAGGGATGACTGTGTGAGGTTTGAGGAGGGATCTGTGAGGTGTGAGGAGGGATGTCTGTGTGAGGTTTGAGGAGGGATCTGTGAGGTGTGAGGAGGGATCTGTGTGAGGTGTGAGGAGGGATGTCTGTGTGAGGTGTGAGGAGGGATGACTGTGTGAGGTTTGAGGAGGGATCTGTGAGGTGTGAGGAGGGATCTGTGTGAGGTGTGAGGAGGGATGTCTGTGTGAGGTGTGAGGAGGGATGACTGTGTGAGGTTTGAGGAGGGATCTGTGAGGTGTGAGGAGGGATCTGTGTGAGGTGTGAGGAGGGATGTCTGTGTGAGGTGTGAGGAGGGATGACTGTGTGAGGTTTGAGGAGGGATCTGTGAGGTGTGAGGAGGGATCTGTGTGAGGTGTGAGGAGGGATCTGTGTGAGAGACTAAGCATGTATCACCTCACTGGGACGGTCAGGAGGTATCACTGTGAGGGGTGGCGGGGAGGAAGCGCCTCACTGTGGGAGTGGTGGTGAGGTGGGGCACTGTGAGGCAGGGGTAGATTGCTAATAGAGCTGTCTGTGTTTGTGTCCCCCTTTCCATCTTGCCTTTCCTCAGTGCAGACCTTCTGATGGGAATAATTAGACGTGGAACCCTGCAATGGAGCTGTGTAAGAAAAGGCCTCCACCTGGTGAGACACTTCTTCCTAGTGTTTGGGGAGCGACGAAACTCTGGGGATGCTCGTCAAAGGGGTGGGAAGGTGGGGGGGCGTTTGGAGGTTGGAGTGTAGGGACCCCACCTCCATTCACTACCACAGTTCACCCTCCCAATGGACCCCACCCCTTCCCATTCACTCCCACCGTCCACACTCAAAATGGGACCCCACCCCTTCCCATTCACTCCCACCGTCCACACTCCCAATGGACCCCACCCCTTCCCATTCACTCCCACCGTCCACACTCAAAATGGGACCCCACCCCTTCCCATTCACTCCCACCGTCCACACTCCCAATGGACCCCACCCCTTCCCATTCACTCCCACCGTCCACACTCCCAATGGACCCCACCCCTTCCCATTTACTCCCACAATCCACACTCCCAATGGGACCCCACCCCTTCCCATTCACTCCCACCGTCCACACTCCCAATGGACCCCACCCCTTCCCATTCACTCCCACAATCCACACTCCCAATGGGACCCCACCCCTTCCCATTCACTCCCACCGTCCACACTCCCAATGGGACCCCACCCCTTCCCTTTCACTCCCACCGTCCACACTCCCAATGGACCCCACCCCTTCCCATTCACTCCCACCGTCCACACTCCCAATGGACCCCACCCCTTCCCATTCACTCCCACAATCCACACTCCCAATGGGACCCCACCCCTTCCCATTCACTCCCACCGTCCACACTCCCAATGGGACCCCACCCCTTCCCATTCACTCCCACCGTCCACACTCCCAATGGGACCCCACCCCTTCCCATTCACTCCCACCGTCCACACTCCCAATGGGACCCCACCCCTTCCCATTCACTCCCACCGTCCACACTCCCAATGGGACCCCACCCCTTCCCATTCACTCCCACCGTCCACACTCCCAATGGGACCCCACCCCTTCCCATTCACTCCCACCGTCCACACTCCCAATGGGACCCCACCCCTTCCCATTCACTCCCACCGTCCACACTCCCAATGGGACCCCACCCCTTCCCATTCACTCCCACCGTCCACACTCCCAATGGGACCCCACCCCTTCCCATTCACTCCCATCATCCACACTCACAATGGGACCCCACCCCTTCCCATTCACTCCAACAATCCACACTCCCAATGGACCCCACCCCTTCCCATTCACTCCCACCATCCGCACTCCCAATGGACCCCACGCCTTCCCCTTCACTCCCACTGTCCACTCTCCCAATAGGCCCCATCCCTTCCCGTTCACTCCCACCGTCCACACTCCCAATGGGACCCCACCCCTTCCCATTCATCCCCACCGTCCAAACTCTTAATGGACCCCACCACTTCCCATTCACTCCAACCATCCACACTCCCAATGGACCCCACCCCTTCCCATTCATTCCCACCGTCCACACTCTTAATGGACCCCACCACTTCCCATTCACTCCCACCATCCACACTCCCAATGGACCCCACCCCTTCCCATTCACTCCCACCATCCACACTCCCAATGGACCCCACCCCTTCCCATTCACTCCCACCATCCACACTCCCAATGGGACCCCACCCCTTCCCATTCACTCCCACAGTCCGCATTCCCAATGGACCCCACCCCTTCCCATTCACTCCCACCATCCACACTCCCAATGGACTCCACACCTTCGCATTCACTCCCACCGTCCACACTCCCAATGGACCCCACCCCTTCCCATTCTCTCCCACAGTCCACACTCCTCATGGACCCCACCCCTTCCCATTCACTCCCACCATCCAAACTCCCTATGGGACTCCACCCCTTCCCATTCACTCCCACCGTCCACACTCCCAATGGGACCCCACCCCTTCCCATTCACTCCCACCGTCCACACTCCCAATGGGACCCCACCCCTTCCCATTCACTCCCACCGTCCACACTCCCAATGGGACCCCACCCCTTCCCATTCACTCCCACCGTCCACACTCCCAATGGACCCACCCCTTCCCATTCACTCCCACCGTCCACACTCCCAATGGGACACCACCCCTTCCCATTCACTCCCACTGTCCACACTCCCAATGGGACCCCACCCCTTCCCATTCACTCCCACCATCCACAGTCACAATGGGACCCCACCCCTTCCCATTCACTCCCACAATCCACACTCCCAATGGACCCCACCCCTTCCCATTCACTCCCACCGTCCGCACTCCCAATGGACCCCACGCCTTCCCCTTCACTCCCACTGTCCACTCTCCCAATAGGCCCCATCCCTTCCCGTTCACTCCCACCGTCCACACTCCCAATGGGACCCCACCCCTTCCCATTCATCCCCACCGTCCAAACTCTTAATGGACCCCACCACTTCCCATTCACTTCAACCATCCACACTCCCAATGGACCCCACCCTTCCCATTCATTCCCACCGTCCACACTCTTAATGGACTCCACCACTTCCCATTCACTCCCACCATCCACACTCCCAATGGACCCCACCCCTTCCCATTCACTCCCACCATCCACACTCCCAATGGGACCCCACCCCTTCCCATTCACTCCCACCGTCCGCATTCCCAATGGACCCCACCCCTTCCCATTCACTCCCACCATCCACACTCCCAATGGGTCCCCACCACTTCCCGTTCACTCCCACTGTCCACACTCCCAATGGACTCTACACCTTCGCATTCACTCCCACCGTCCACACTCCCAATGGACCCCACCCCTTCCCATTCTCTCCCACCGTCCAAACTCCCTATGGGACTCCACCCCTTCCCATTCACTCCCACCATCCACACTCCCAATGGAACCCCTGCCATTCCCATTAACTCCTACAGTCCGCACTCCTAATGGACCCCAACCCACCCCCATTCACTCCCACCGTCCACACTCCCAATAGTTCCACACCCATTCCCATTCACTCCCACCGTCCACATTCCCAATGGGACCCCACCCTTTCCAATTCACTCCCACCATCCAAACTCCCTATGGGACTCCACCCCTTCCCATTTGCTCCCACCGTCCGCACTCCCAATGGACCCCAACCCTTCCCATTCATTCCCACAGTCCACACTCTTACTGGACCCCACCACTTCCCATTCACTCCCACCGTCCATAATCCTAATGGGACCTCACCCCTTCCCATTCACTCCCACCATTCAATGGACCCCACTCCTTCGCATTCACTCCCACCGTCCACACTCCCAAGGGACCCCACCCCTTCCCATTCACTCCCACCGTCCACACTCCCAATGGGACCCCACCCCTTCCCTTCACAACCACTGTCCACGCTCCCAAATGGACCCCACCCCTTCCCATTCTCTCCCACCATCCACACTCCCAACGGGACCCCACCCCACTCCCATTCACTCCCACCGTCCGCACTCCCAGTGAGACCCCACCCCTGCCCCTTCACTCCCACTGTCCACACTCCCAATGGACCCCACCCCTTCCTATTCACTCCCACCGTCCACACTCCCAAAGGACCCCACCTCTTCCCATTCACTCCGACCGTCCACACTCCCAATGGGACCCCACCCCTTCCCATTCATCCCCACCGTCCAAACTTTTAATGGACCACACCACTTCCCATTCACTCCCATCGTCCACACTCCCAATAGACCCCACCCCACCCGCATTCGCTCCCACCGTCCACACTCCTAATGGACCCCACCCCTTCCCATTCACTCCCACCGTCCGCTCTCCCAATGGACCCCACCCCTTCCCATTCACTCCCACCATCCACACTCCCAATGGGTCCCCACCACTTCCCGTTCACTCCCACTGTCCACACTCCCAATGGACTCCACACCTTCGCATTCACTCCCACCATCCACACTCCCAATGCGTCCCCACCACTTCCCGTTCACTCCCACTGTCCACACTCCCAATGGACTCCACACCTTCACATTCACTCCCACCGTCCACACTCCCAATGGACCCCACCCCTTCCCATTCTCTCCCACCGTCCACACTCCTTATGGACCCCACCCCTTCCCATTCACTCCCACCATCCAAACTCCCTATGGGACCCCACCCCCTTCCCATTCACTCCCACCGTCCACGCTCCCAAAGGGACACCACCCCTTCCCATTCACTCCCTCCGTCCACACTCCCAATGGACCCCACCCCTTCCCATTCATTCCCACCGTCCACACTCTTAATGGACCCCAGCCCTTCCCATTCACTCCCACCGTCCACACGCCCAATGGACTCCACCCCTTCGCATTCACTCCCACCATCCACACTCCCAATGGGACCACAACCCTTCCCATTCACTTCCACCGTCCACTCTCCCAATAGGCCCCTCCCGTTCCCGTTCACTCCCACCTTCCACGCTCCCAAAGGGACCCCACCCCTTCCCATTCACTCCCATCATCCACAATCCTAATGGGACCCCACCCCTTCCCATTCCCTCACACCATCCACACTCCCAATTGGACCCCACCCCCATTGACTCCCACTGTCCACAGTCCCAATGGACCCCACCCCTTCCCATTCACTGCCACCGTCCATCCTCCCAATGGGAACCCACCCCACCCCCATTCGCTCCCACCGTCCACACTCCTAATGGACCCCACCCCTTTCCATTCATTCCCACAGTCCACACTCCCAATGGACCCCACCCCTTCCCATTCACTGCCACCGTCCACCCTCCCAATGGGATCCCACCCCACCCCCATTCGCTCCCACCGTCCACACTCCTAATGGACCCCACCCCTTTCCATTCATTCCCACAGTCCACACTCCCAAGGGACCCCACCCGTTCCCATTCACTCCCACCGTCCACCCTCCCATTGGGATCCCACCCCACCCCCATTCACTCCCACCGTCCACACTCCCAATGGGACCCCACCCCTTCCCTTCACAACCACTGTCCACGCTCCCAAATGGACCCCACCCGTTCCCATTCACTCCCACCGTCCACACTCCCAATGGGACCCCACCCCTTCCCATTCACTCCCACCGTCCACACTCCCAATGCAACCCCTCCCATTCCCATTCACTCCCAATGTCCACACTCCCAATGGACCCCACCCCTTCCCATTTGCTCCCACCATCCACACTCCCAATGGGACCCCACCCCTTCCCCTTCACTCCCACTGTCCACACTCCCAATGGACCCCACCCCTTCCCCTTCACTCCCACTGTCCACACTCCCAATGGGATCCCACCCCACCCCCATTCGCTCCCACCGTCCACACTCCCAATGGGACCCCACCCCTTCCCCTTCACAACCACTGTCCACGCTCCCAATGGGACCCCACCCCTTCCCATTGACTCCGACCATTCACACTCCCAATGGGACCCCATCTCTTCTCATTCACTCCCACCGTCCACACTCTCAATGGACCCCAGCCCTTCCCAATCACTACCACCATCCACACTTCCAATGGAATCCCTCCCATTCCCATTCACTCCTACTGTCCGCACTCCTAATGGACCCCAACCCACCCCCATTCACTCCCACCGTCCACACTCACGATAGTACCACACCCCCAATAGTACCACACCCCTTCCCATTCACTCCCACCGTCCACACTCCCAATGGACCCCACCCCTTCCCATTCACTCCCACCGTCCACACTCCCAATGGACCCCACCCCTTCCCATTTACTCCCACAATCCACACTCCCAATGGGACCCCACCCCTTCCCATTCACTCCCACCGTCCACACTCCCAATGGGACCCCACCCCTTCCCATTCACTCCCACCGTCCACACTCCCAATGGGACCCCACCCCTTCCCATTCACTCCCACCGTCCACACTCCCAATGGGACCCCACCCCTTCCCATTCACTCCCACCGTCCACACTCCCAATGGGACCCCACCCCTTCCCATTCACTCCCACCGTCCACACTCCCAATGGGACCCCACCCCTTCCCATTCACTCCCACCGTCCACACTCCCAATGGGACCCCACCCCTTCCCATTCACTCCCACCGTCCACACTCCCAATGGGACCCCACCCCTTCCCATTCACTCCCACCGTCCACACTCCCAATGGGACCCCACCCCTTCCCATTCACTCCCATCATCCACACTCACAATGGGACCCCACCCCTTCCCATTCACTCCAACAATCCACACTCCCAATGGACCCCACCCCTTCCCATTCACTCCCACCATCCGCACTCCCAATGGACCCCACGCCTTCCCCTTCACTCCCACTGTCCACTCTCCCAATAGGCCCCATCCCTTCCCGTTCACTCCCACCGTCCACACTCCCAATGGGACCCCACCCCTTCCCATTCATCCCCACCGTCCAAACTCTTAATGGACCCCACCACTTCCCATTCACTCCAACCATCCACACTCCCAATGGACCCCACCCCTTCCCATTCATTCCCACCGTCCACACTCTTAATGGACCCCACCACTTCCCATTCACTCCCACCATCCACACTCCCAATGGACCCCACCCCTTCCCATTCACTCCCACCGTCCACACTCCCAATGGACCCCACCCCTTCCCATTCACTCCCACAATCCACACTCCCAATGGGACCCCACCCCTTCCCATTCACTCCCACCGTCCACACTCCCAATGGGACCCCACCCCTTCCCATTCACTCCCACCGTCCACACTCCCAATGGGACCCCACCCCTTCCCATTCACTCCCACCGTCCACACTCCCAATGGGACCCCACCCCTTCCCATTCACTCCCACCGTCCACACTCCCAATGGGACCCCACCCCTTCCCATTCACTCCCACCGTCCACACTCCCAATGGGACCCCACCCCTTCCCATTCACTCCCACCGTCCACACTCCCAATGGGACCCCACCCCTTCCCATTCACTCCCACCGTCCACACTCCCAATGGGACCCCACCCCTTCCCATTCACTCCCACCGTCCACACTCCCAATGGGACCCCACCCCTTCCCATTCACTCCCATCATCCACACTCACAATGGGACCCCACCCCTTCCCATTCACTCCAACAATCCACACTCCCAATGGACCCCACCCCTTCCCATTCACTCCCACCATCCGCACTCCCAATGGACCCCACGCCTTCCCCTTCACTCCCACTGTCCACTCTCCCAATAGGCCCCATCCCTTCCCGTTCACTCCCACCGTCCACACTCCCAATGGGACCCCACCCCTTCCCATTCATCCCCACCGTCCAAACTCTTAATGGACCCCACCACTTCCCATTCACTCCAACCATCCACACTCCCAATGGACCCCACCCCTTCCCATTCATTCCCACCGTCCACACTCTTAATGGACCCCACCACTTCCCATTCACTCCCACCATCCACACTCCCAATGGACCCCACCCCTTCCCATTCACTCCCACCATCCACACTCCCAATGGACCCCACCCCTTCCCATTCACTCCCACCATCCACACTCCCAATGGGACCCCACCCCTTCCCATTCACTCCCACAGTCCGCATTCCCAATGGACCCCACCCCTTCCCATTCACTCCCACCATCCACACTCCCAATGGACTCCACACCTTCGCATTCACTCCCACCGTCCACACTCCCAATGGACCCCACCCCTTCCCATTCTCTCCCACAGTCCACACTCCTCATGGACCCCACCCCTTCCCATTCACTCCCACCATCCAAACTCCCTATGGGACTCCACCCCTTCCCATTCACTCCCACCGTCCACACTCCCAATGGGACCCCACCCCTTCCCATTCACTCCCACCGTCCACACTCCCAATGGGACCCCACCCCTTCCCATTCACTCCCACCGTCCACACTCCCAATGGGACCCCACCCCTTCCCATTCACTCCCACCGTCCACACTCCCAATGGACCCACCCCTTCCCATTCACTCCCACCGTCCACACTCCCAATGGGACACCACCCCTTCCCATTCACTCCCACTGTCCACACTCCCAATGGGACCCCACCCCTTCCCATTCACTCCCACCATCCACAGTCACAATGGGACCCCACCCCTTCCCATTCACTCCCACAATCCACACTCCCAATGGACCCCACCCCTTCCCATTCACTCCCACCGTCCGCACTCCCAATGGACCCCACGCCTTCCCCTTCACTCCCACTGTCCACTCTCCCAATAGGCCCCATCCCTTCCCGTTCACTCCCACCGTCCACACTCCCAATGGGACCCCACCCCTTCCCATTCATCCCCACCGTCCAAACTCTTAATGGACCCCACCACTTCCCATTCACTTCAACCATCCACACTCCCAATGGACCCCACCCTTCCCATTCATTCCCACCGTCCACACTCTTAATGGACTCCACCACTTCCCATTCACTCCCACCATCCACACTCCCAATGGACCCCACCCCTTCCCATTCACTCCCACCATCCACACTCCCAATGGGACCCCACCCCTTCCCATTCACTCCCACCGTCCGCATTCCCAATGGACCCCACCCCTTCCCATTCACTCCCACCATCCACACTCCCAATGGGTCCCCACCACTTCCCGTTCACTCCCACTGTCCACACTCCCAATGGACTCTACACCTTCGCATTCACTCCCACCGTCCACACTCCCAATGGACCCCACCCCTTCCCATTCTCTCCCACCGTCCAAACTCCCTATGGGACTCCACCCCTTCCCATTCACTCCCACCATCCACACTCCCAATGGAACCCCTGCCATTCCCATTAACTCCTACAGTCCGCACTCCTAATGGACCCCAACCCACCCCCATTCACTCCCACCGTCCACACTCCCAATAGTTCCACACCCATTCCCATTCACTCCCACCGTCCACATTCCCAATGGGACCCCACCCTTTCCAATTCACTCCCACCATCCAAACTCCCTATGGGACTCCACCCCTTCCCATTTGCTCCCACCGTCCGCACTCCCAATGGACCCCAACCCTTCCCATTCATTCCCACAGTCCACACTCTTACTGGACCCCACCACTTCCCATTCACTCCCACCGTCCATAATCCTAATGGGACCTCACCCCTTCCCATTCACTCCCACCATTCAATGGACCCCACTCCTTCGCATTCACTCCCACCGTCCACACTCCCAAGGGACCCCACCCCTTCCCATTCACTCCCACCGTCCACACTCCCAATGGGACCCCACCCCTTCCCTTCACAACCACTGTCCACGCTCCCAAATGGACCCCACCCCTTCCCATTCTCTCCCACCATCCACACTCCCAACGGGACCCCACCCCACTCCCATTCACTCCCACCGTCCGCACTCCCAGTGAGACCCCACCCCTGCCCCTTCACTCCCACTGTCCACACTCCCAATGGACCCCACCCCTTCCTATTCACTCCCACCGTCCACACTCCCAAAGGACCCCACCTCTTCCCATTCACTCCGACCGTCCACACTCCCAATGGGACCCCACCCCTTCCCATTCATCCCCACCGTCCAAACTTGTAATGGACCACACCACTTCCCATTCACTCCCATCGTCCACACTCCCAATAGACCCCACCCCTTCCCATTCATTCCCACCGTCCACACTCTTAATGGACCCCACCACTTCCCATTCACTCCCACCATCCACAATCCTAATGGGATCCCACCCCACCCGCATTCGCTCCCACCGTCCACACTCCTAATGGACCCCACCCCTTCCCATTCACTCCCACCGTCCACACTCCCAATGGGACCCCACCCCTTCCCATTCACTCCCACCGTCCACACTCCCAATGGGACCCCACCCCTTCCCATTCACTCCCACCGTCCACACTCCCAATGGGACCCCACCCCTTCCCATTCACTCCCACCGTCCACACTCCCAATGGGACCCCACCCCTTCCCATTCACTCCCACCGTCCACACTCCCAATGGGACCCCACCCCTTCCCATTCACTCCCACCGTCCACACTCCCAATGGGACCCCACCCCTTCCCATTCACTCCCACCGTCCACACTCCCAATGGGACCCCACCCCTTCCCATTCACTCCCATCATCCACACTCACAATGGGACCCCACCCCTTCCCATTCACTCCAACAATCCACACTCCCAATGGACCCCACCCCTTCCCATTCACTCCCACCATCCGCACTCCCAATGGACCCCACGCCTTCCCCTTCACTCCCACTGTCCACTCTCCCAATAGGCCCCATCCCTTCCCGTTCACTCCCACCGTCCACACTCCCAATGGGACCCCACCCCTTCCCATTCATCCCCACCGTCCAAACTCTTAATGGACCCCACCACTTCCCATTCACTCCAACCATCCACACTCCCAATGGACCCCACCCCTTCCCATTCATTCCCACCGTCCACACTCTTAATGGACCCCACCACTTCCCATTCACTCCCACCATCCACACTCCCAATGGACCCCACCCCTTCCCATTCACTCCCACCATCCACACTCCCAATGGACCCCACCCCTTCCCATTCACTCCCACCATCCACACTCCCAATGGGACCCCACCCCTTCCCATTCACTCCCACAGTCCGCATTCCCAATGGACCCCACCCCTTCCCATTCACTCCCACCATCCACACTCCCAATGGACTCCACACCTTCGCATTCACTCCCACCGTCCACACTCCCAATGGACCCCACCCCTTCCCATTCTCTCCCACAGTCCACACTCCTCATGGACCCCACCCCTTCCCATTCACTCCCACCATCCAAACTCCCTATGGGACTCCACCCCTTCCCATTCACTCCCACCGTCCACACTCCCAATGGGACCCCACCCCTTCCCATTCACTCCCACCGTCCACACTCCCAATGGGACCCCACCCCTTCCCATTCACTCCCACCGTCCACACTCCCAATGGGACCCCACCCCTTCCCATTCACTCCCACCGTCCACACTCCCAATGGACCCACCCCTTCCCATTCACTCCCACCGTCCACACTCCCAATGGGACACCACCCCTTCCCATTCACTCCCACTGTCCACACTCCCAATGGGACCCCACCCCTTCCCATTCACTCCCACCATCCACAGTCACAATGGGACCCCACCCCTTCCCATTCACTCCCACAATCCACACTCCCAATGGACCCCACCCCTTCCCATTCACTCCCACCGTCCGCACTCCCAATGGACCCCACGCCTTCCCCTTCACTCCCACTGTCCACTCTCCCAATAGGCCCCATCCCTTCCCGTTCACTCCCACCGTCCACACTCCCAATGGGACCCCACCCCTTCCCATTCATCCCCACCGTCCAAACTCTTAATGGACCCCACCACTTCCCATTCACTTCAACCATCCACACTCCCAATGGACCCCACCCTTCCCATTCATTCCCACCGTCCACACTCTTAATGGACTCCACCACTTCCCATTCACTCCCACCATCCACACTCCCAATGGACCCCACCCCTTCCCATTCACTCCCACCATCCACACTCCCAATGGGACCCCACCCCTTCCCATTCACTCCCACCGTCCGCATTCCCAATGGACCCCACCCCTTCCCATTCACTCCCACCATCCACACTCCCAATGGGTCCCCACCACTTCCCGTTCACTCCCACTGTCCACACTCCCTATGGGACTCCACCCCTTCCCATTCACTCCCACCATCCACACTCCCAATGGAACCCCTGCCATTCCCATTAACTCCTACAGTCCGCACTCCTAATGGACCCCAACCCACCCCCATTCACTCCCACCGTCCACACTCCCAATAGTTCCACACCCATTCCCATTCACTCCCACCGTCCACATTCCCAATGGGACCCCACCCTTTCCAATTCACTCCCACCATCCAAACTCCCTATGGGACTCCACCCCTTCCCATTTGCTCCCACCGTCCGCACTCCCAATGGACCCCAACCCTTCCCATTCATTCCCACAGTCCACACTCTTACTGGACCCCACCACTTCCCATTCACTCCCACCGTCCATAATCCTAATGGGACCTCACCCCTTCCCATTCACTCCCACCATTCAATGGACCCCACTCCTTCGCATTCACTCCCACCGTCCACACTCCCAAGGGACCCCACCCCTTCCCATTCACTCCCACCGTCCACACTCCCAATGGGACCCCACCCCTTCCCTTCACAACCACTGTCCACGCTCCCAAATGGACCCCACCCCTTCCCATTCTCTCCCACCATCCACACTCCCAACGGGACCCCACCCCACTCCCATTCACTCCCACCGTCCGCACTCCCAGTGAGACCCCACCCCTGCCCCTTCACTCCCACTGTCCACACTCCCAATGGACCCCACCCCTTCCTATTCACTCCCACCGTCCACACTCCCAAAGGACCCCACCTCTTCCCATTCACTCCGACCGTCCACACTCCCAATGGGACCCCACCCCTTCCCATTCATCCCCACCGTCCAAACTTTTAATGGACCACACCACTTCCCATTCACTCCCATCGTCCACACTCCCAATAGACCCCACCCCTTCCCATTCATTCCCACCGTCCACACTCTTAATGGACCCCACCACTTCCCATTCACTCCCACCATCCACAATCCTAATGGGATCCCACCCCACCCGCATTCGCTCCCACCGTCCACACTCCTAATGGACCCCACCCCTTCCCATTCACTCCCACCGTCCGCTCTCCCAATGGACCCCACCCCTTCCCATTCACTCCCACCATCCACACTCCCAATGGGTCCCCACCACTTCCCGTTCACTCCCACTGTCCACACTCCCAATGGACTCCACACCTTCGCATTCACTCCCACCATCCACACTCCCAATGCGTCCCCACCACTTCCCGTTCACTCCCACTGTCCACACTCCCAATGGACTCCACACCTTCACATTCACTCCCACCGTCCACACTCCCAATGGACCCCACCCCTTCCCATTCTCTCCCACCGTCCACACTCCTTATGGACCCCACCCCTTCCCATTCACTCCCACCATCCAAACTCCCTATGGGACCCCACCCCCTTCCCATTCACTCCCACCGTCCACGCTCCCAAAGGGACACCACCCCTTCCCATTCACTCCCTCCGTCCACACTCCCAATGGACCCCACCCCTTCCCATTCATTCCCACCGTCCACACTCTTAATGGACCCCAGCCCTTCCCATTCACTCCCACCGTCCACACGCCCAATGGACTCCACCCCTTCGCATTCACTCCCACCATCCACACTCCCAATGGGACCACAACCCTTCCCATTCACTTCCACCGTCCACTCTCCCAATAGGCCCCTCCCGTTCCCGTTCACTCCCACCTTCCACGCTCCCAAAGGGACCCCACCCCTTCCCATTCACTCCCATCATCCACAATCCTAATGGGACCCCACCCCTTCCCATTCCCTCACACCATCCACACTCCCAATTGGACCCCACCCCCATTGACTCCCACTGTCCACAGTCCCAATGGACCCCACCCCTTCCCATTCACTGCCACCGTCCATCCTCCCAATGGGAACCCACCCCACCCCCATTCGCTCCCACCGTCCACACTCCTAATGGACCCCACCCCTTTCCATTCATTCCCACAGTCCACACTCCCAATGGACCCCACCCCTTCCCATTCACTGCCACCGTCCACCCTCCCAATGGGATCCCACCCCACCCCCATTCGCTCCCACCGTCCACACTCCTAATGGACCCCACCCCTTTCCATTCATTCCCACAGTCCACACTCCCAAGGGACCCCACCCGTTCCCATTCACTCCCACCGTCCACCCTCCCATTGGGATCCCACCCCACCCCCATTCACTCCCACCGTCCACACTCCCAATGGGACCCCACCCCTTCCCTTCACAACCACTGTCCACGCTCCCAAATGGACCCCACCCGTTCCCATTCACTCCCACCATCCACACTCCCAATGGGACCCCACCCCTTCCCATTCACTCCCACCGTCCACACTCCCAATGCAACCCCTCCCATTCCCATTCACTCCCAATGTCCACACTCCCAATGGACCCCACCCCTTCCCATTTGCTCCCACCATCCACACTCCCAATGGGACCCCACCCCTTCCCCTTCACTCCCACTGTCCACACTCCCAATGGACCCCACCCCTTCCCCTTCACTCCCACTGTCCACACTCCCAATGGGATCCCACCCCACCCCCATTCGCTCCCACCGTCCACACTCCCAATGGGACCCCACCCCTTCCCCTTCACAACCACTGTCCACGCTCCCAATGGGACCCCACCCCTTCCCATTGACTCCGACCATTCACACTCCCAATGGGACCCCACCCCTTCCCATTCACTCCCACCGTCCACACTCCCAATGGGACCCCACCCCTTCCCTTTCACTCCCACCGTCCACACTCCCAATGGACCCCACCCCTTCCCATTCACTCCCACCGTCCACACTCCCAATGGACCCCACCCCTTCCCATTCACTCCCACAATCCACACACCCAATGGACTCCACACCTTCGCATTCACTCCCACCGTCCACACTCCCAATGGACCCCACCCCTTCACATTCTCTCCCACAGTCCACACTCCTCATGGACCCCACCCCTTCCCATTCACTCCCACCATCCAAACTCCCTATGGGACTCCACCCCTTCCCATTCACTCCCACCGTCCACCCTCCCAATGGGACCCCACCCCTTCCCATTCACTCCCACCGTCCACACTCCCAATGGGACCCCACCCCTTCCCATTCACTCCCACCGTCCACACTCCCAATGGGACCCCACCCCTTCCCATTCACTCCCACCGTCCACACTCCCAATGGACCCACCCCTTCCCATTCACTCCCACCGTCCACACTCCCAATGGGACACCACCCCTTCCCATTCACTCCCACTGTCCACACTCCCAATGGGACCCCACCCCTTCCCATTCACTCCCACCATCCACAGTCACAATGGGACCCCACCCCTTCCCATTCACTCCCACAATCCACACTCCCAATGGACCCCACCCCTTCCCATTCACTCCCACCGTCCGCACTCCCAATGGACCCCACGCCTTCCCCTTCACTCCCACTGTCCACTCTCCCAATAGGCCCCATCCCTTCCCGTTCACTCCCACCGTCCACACTCCCAATGGGACCCCACCCCTTCCCATTCATCCCCACCGTCCAAACTCTTAATGGACCCCACCACTTCCCATTCACTTCAACCATCCACACTCCCAATGGACCCCACCCTTCCCATTCATTCCCACCGTCCACACTCTTAATGGACTCCACCACTTCCCATTCACTCCCACCATCCACACTCCCAATGGACCCCACCCCTTCCCATTCACTCCCACCATCCACACTCCCAATGGGACCCCACCCCTTCCCATTCACTCCCACCGTCCGCATTCCCAATGGACCCCACCCCTTCCCATTCACTCCCACCATCCACACTCCCAATGGGTCCCCACCACTTCCCGTTCACTCCCACTGTCCACACTCCCAATGGACTCTACACCTTCGCATTCACTCCCACCGTCCACACTCCCAATGGACCCCACCCCTTCCCATTCTCTCCCACCGTCCAAACTCCCTATGGGACTCCACCCCTTCCCATTCACTCCCACCATCCACACTCCCAATGGAACCCCTGCCATTCCCATTAACTCCTACAGTCCGCACTCCTAATGGACCCCAACCCACCCCCATTCACTCCCACCGTCCACACTCCCAATAGTTCCACACCCATTCCCATTCACTCCCACCGTCCACATTCCCAATGGGACCCCACCCTTTCCAATTCACTCCCACCATCCAAACTCCCTATGGGACTCCACCCCTTCCCATTTGCTCCCACCGTCCGCACTCCCAATGGACCCCAACCCTTCCCATTCATTCCCACAGTCCACACTCTTACTGGACCCCACCACTTCCCATTCACTCCCACCGTCCATAATCCTAATGGGACCTCACCCCTTCCCATTCACTCCCACCATTCAATGGACCCCACTCCTTCGCATTCACTCCCACCGTCCACACTCCCAAGGGACCCCACCCCTTCCCATTCACTCCCACCGTCCACACTCCCAATGGGACCCCACCCCTTCCCTTCACAACCACTGTCCACGCTCCCAAATGGACCCCACCCCTTCCCATTCTCTCCCACCATCCACACTCCCAACGGGACCCCACCCCACTCCCATTCACTCCCACCGTCCGCACTCCCAGTGAGACCCCACCCCTGCCCCTTCACTCCCACTGTCCACACTCCCAATGGACCCCACCCCTTCCTATTCACTCCCACCGTCCACACTCCCAAAGGACCCCACCTCTTCCCATTCACTCCGACCGTCCACACTCCCAATGGGACCCCACCCCTTCCCATTCATCCCCACCGTCCAAACTTTTAATGGACCACACCACTTCCCATTCACTCCCATCGTCCACACTCCCAATAGACCCCACCCCTTCCCATTCATTCCCACCGTCCACACTCTTAATGGACCCCACCACTTCCCATTCACTCCCACCATCCACAATCCTAATGGGATCCCACCCCACCCGCATTCGCTCCCACCGTCCACACTCCTAATGGACCCCACCCCTTCCCATTCACTCCCACCGTCCGCTCTCCCAATGGACCCCACCCCTTCCCATTCACTCCCACCATCCACACTCCCAATGGGTCCCCACCACTTCCCGTTCACTCCCACTGTCCACACTCCCAATGGACTCCACACCTTCGCATTCACTCCCACCATCCACACTCCCAATGGACTCCACACCTTCACATTCACTCCCACCGTCCACACTCCCAATGGACCCCACCCCTTCCCATTCTCTCCCACCGTCCACACTCCTTATGGACCCCACCCCTTCCCATTCACTCCCACCATCCAAACTCCCTATGGGACCCCACCCCCTTCCCATTCACTCCCACCGTCCACGCTCCCAAAGGGACACCACCCCTTCCCATTCACTCCCTCCGTCCACACTCCCAATGGACCCCACCCCTTCCCATTCATTCCCACCGTCCACACTCTTAATGGACCCCAGCCCTTCCCATTCACTCCCACCGTCCACACGCCCAATGGACTCCACCCCTTCGCATTCACTCCCACCATCCACACTCCCAATGGGACCACAACCCTTCCTATTCACTTCCACCGTCCACTCTCCCAATAGGCCCCTCCCGTTCCCGTTCACTCCCACCTTCCACGCTCCCAAAGGGACCCCACCCCTTCCCATTCACTCCCATCATCCACAATCCTAATGGGACCCCACCCCTTCCCATTCCCTCACACCATCCACACTCCCAATTGGACCCCACCCCCATTGACTCCCACTGTCCACAGTCCCAATGGACCCCACCCCTTCCCATTCACTGCCACCGTCCATCCTCCCAATGGGAACCCACCCCACCCCCATTCGCTCCCACCGTCCACACTCCTAATGGACCCCACCCCTTTCCATTCATTCCCACAGTCCACACTCCCAATGGACCCCACCCCTTCCCATTCACTGCCACCGTCCACCCTCCCAATGGGATCCCACCCCACCCCCATTCGCTCCCACCGTCCACACTCCTAATGGACCCCACCCCTTTCCATTCATTCCCACAGTCCACACTCCCAAGGGACCCCACCCGTTCCCATTCACTCCCACCGTCCACCCTCCCATTGGGATCCCACCCCACCCCCATTCACTCCCACCGTCCACACTCCCAATGGGACCCCACCCCTTCCCTTCACAACCACTGTCCACGCTCCCAAATGGACCCCACCCGTTCCCATTCACTCCCACCGTCCACACTCCCAATGGGACCCCACCCCTTCCCATTCACTCCCACCGTCCACACTCCCAATGCAACCCCTCCCATTCCCATTCACTCCCAATGTCCACACTCCCAATGGACCCCACCCCTTCCCATTTGCTCCCACCATCCACACTCCCAATGGGACCCCACCCCTTCCCCTTCACTCCCACTGTCCACACTCCCAATGGACCCCACCCCTTCCCCTTCACTCCCACTGTCCACACTCCCAATGGGATCCCACCCCACCCCCATTCGCTCCCACCGTCCACACTCCCAATGGGACCCCACCCCTTCCCCTTCACAACCACTGTCCACGCTCCCAATGGGACCCCACCCCTTCCCATTGACTCCGACCATTCACACTCCCAATGGGACCCCACCCCTTCCCATTCACTCCCACCGTCCACACTCCCAATGGGACCCCACCCCTTCCCTTTCACTCCCACCGTCCACACTCCCAATGGACCCCACCCCTTCCCATTCACTCCCACCGTCCACACTCCCAATGGACCCCACCCCTTCCCATTCACTCCCACAATCCACACTCCCAATGGGACCCCACCCCTTCCCATTCACTCCCACCGTCCACACTCCCAATGGGACCCCACCCCTTCCCATTCACTCCAACCGTCCACACTCCCAATGGGACCCCACCCCTTCCCATTCACTCCCACCGTCCACACTCCCAATGGGACCCCACCCCTTCCCATTCACTCCCACCGTCCACACTCCCAATGGGACCCCACCCCTTCCCTTTCACTCCCTCCATCCACACTCCCAATGGACCCCACCCCTTCCCATTCACTCCCACCGTCCACACTCCCAATGGACCCCACCCCTTCCCATTCACTCCCACCGTCCACACTCCAAATGGACCCCACCCCTTCCCATTCACTCCCACCGTCCACACTCCCAATGGGACCACACCCCTTCCCATTCATCCCCACCGTCCAAACTCTTAATGGACCCCACCACTTCCCATTCACTCCCAATGGACCCCACCCCTTCCCATTCATTCCCACCGTCCACACTCTTAATGGACGCCACCACTTCCCATTCACTCCCACCGTCCACAATCCTAATGGGACCCCACCCCTTCCCATTCACTCCCACTGTCCACTCTCCCAATGGACCCCACCCCTTCGCAGTCACTCCCACCGTCCACCCTCCCAATGGGATCCCACCCCACCCCCCATTCGCTCCCACCGTCCACACTCCTAATGGACCCCACCTCTTCCCATTCACTCCCACCGTACACTCTCCCAATGGATCCCACCCCTTCCCATTCACTGCCACCGTCCACACTCCCAATGGGATCCCACCCCACCCCCATTCGCTCCCACCGTCCACACTCCCAATGGGACCCCACCCCTTCCCCTTCACAACCACTGTCCACGCTCCCAATGGGACCCCACCCCTTCCCATTGACTCCGACCATTCACACTCCCAATGGGACCCCATCTCTTCTCATTCACTCCCACCGTCCACACTCTCAATGGACCCCAGCCCTTCCCAATCACTCCCACCATCCACACTTCCAATGGAATCCCTCCCATTCCCATTCACTCCTACTGTCCGCACTCCTAATGGACCCCAACCCACCCCCATTCACTCCCACCGTCCACACTCACGATAGTACCACACCCCCAATAGTACCACACCCCTTCCCATTCACTCCCACCGTCCACATTCCCAATGGGACCTCACCCCTTCCCATTCACTCCCACCATTCATAGGACCCCACTCCTTCGCAATCACTCTCACCGTCCACACTCCCAATGGACCCCACCCCTTCCCATTCACTCCCACCATTCATTGGACCCCACCCCTTCCCATTTGCTCCCACCATCCACACTCCCAATGGACCCCACCCCTTCCCATTCACTCCCACCGTCCACACTCACAATAGTACCACACCCCCAATTGTACCACACCCCTTCCCATTCACTCCCACCGTGCACACTCCCAGTGAGACCCCACCCCTTCCCCTTCACTCCCACCATCCACACTCCCAATGGACCCCACCACTTCCCATTCACTCCCACCGTCCACACTCCAAATGGACCCCACCCCTTCCCATTCACTCCCACCGTCCACACTCCCAATGGATCCCACCCCTTCCCATTCACTCCCAGCATCCACACTCCCAATGGACCCCACCCCTTCCCATTCACTCCTACCGTCCTCACTACAAATGGACCCCACCCCTTCCCATTCATTCCCACCGTCCACACTCTTAATGGAACCCACCCCTTCCCATTCACTCCCACCGTTCACTCTCCCTGTGGGACCCCACCCCTTCCCATTCACTCCCACTGTTCACACTCCCAATTGGACCCCACCCCTTCCCATTCATTCCCACCGTCCACACTCTTAATGGAACCCACCCCTTCCCATTCATTCCGTCCGTCCACACTCCCAATGGACCCCACCCCTTCCCATTCATTCCCACCGTCCACACTCTTAATGGACCCCACCCCTTCCCATTCATTCCCTCCGTCCACACTCCCAATGGACCCCACCCCTTCCCATTCATTCCCACCGTCCACACTCTTAATGGACCCCACCCCTTCCCATTCACTCCCACCGTCCAGAATCCTAATGGGACCCCACCCCTTCCCATTCATTCCCTCCGTCCACACTCCCAATGGACCCCACCCCTTCCCATTCCCTCCCACCATCCACACTCTCAATGGACCCCACCCCTTCCCATTCACTCCCACCGTCCACACTCTCAATGGACCCCACCCCTTCCCATTCACTCCCACCGTCCACACTCTCAATGGACCCCACCCCTTCCCATTCACTCCCACCGTTCACTCTCCCTGTGGGACCCCACCCCTTCCCATTCACTCCCACTGTTCACACTCCCAATTGGACCCCACCCCCATTGACTCCCACTGTCCACAGTCCCAATGGACCCCACCCCTTCCCATTCATTCCCACCGTCCACACTCTTAATGGAACCCACCCCTTCCCATTCATTCCCTCCGTCCACACTCCCAATGGACCCCACCCCTTCCCATTCCCTCCCACCATCCACACTCCCAATTGGACCCCACCCCCATTGACTCCCACTGTCCACAGTCCCAATGGACCCCACCCCTTCCCATTCACTCCCACGGTCCACAATCCTAATGGGACCCCACCCCTTCCCATTCACACCCACCGTCCACACTCCCAATGGGACCGCATCCCTTCCCCTTCACAACCACTGTCCACGCTCCCAATGGAACCCACCCCTTCCCATTCACTCGCACCGTCCACACTCCCAATGGGACCCCACCCCTTCCCATTCACTCCCACCGTCCACACTCCCAATGGGACCCCACCTCTTCCCATTCACTCCCACCGTCCACACTCCCAATGGACCCCACCCCTTCCCATTCACTCCCACCATCCACACTCCCAATGGAACCCCTCCCATTCCCATTCACTCCTACTGTCCGCACTCCTAATGGACCCCCACCTACCCCCATTCACTCCCACCGTCCACACTCACAATAGTACCACACCCCCAATAGTACCACACCCCTTCCCATTCACTCCCACCGTCCACATTCCCAATGGGACCCCACCCCTTCCAATTCACTCCCATCATCCAAACTCCCAATGGGACTCCACCCCTTCCTATCCACTTCCACCGTCCGCACTCCCAATGGACCCCACCCCTTCCCATTCACTCCCACCGTCAACAGTCCCAATGGACCACACCCCTTCCCATTCGCTCCCACCGTCCACACTCCTAATGGAACCCACCCCTTCCCATTCACTCCCACTGTCCACTCTCCCAATGGACCCCACCTCTTCGCAGTCACTCCCACCGTCCACCCTCCCAATGGGATCCCACCCCACCCCCATTCGCTCCCACCGTCCACACTCCTAATGGACCCCACCTCTTCCCATTCACTCCCACCGTACACTCTCCCAATGGATCCCACCCATTCCCATTCACTGCCACCGTCCACACTCCCAATGGGATCCCACCCCACCACCATTCGCTCCCACCGTCCACCCTCCCAATGGGACCCCACCCCTTCCCCTTCACAACCACTGTCCACGCTCCCCATGGACCCTTCCCCTTCCCATTGACTCCGACTATCCACACTCCCAATGGGACCCCACCGCTTCCCATTCACTCCCACCGTCCACTCTCCCAATGGACCCCACTCCTTTCCATTCACTCCCACCATCCACACTCCCAAAGGATACCACCCCTTCCCATTCACTCCCACCGTCCACACTCCCAATGGGACCCCACCCCTTCCCATTCACTCCCACCGTACACACTCCCAAAGGACCCCACCCCTTCCCATTCTCTCCCACCGTCCACACTCCTAATGGACCCCACCCCTTCCCATTCACTCCCAGCATCCACACTCCCAATGGACCCCACCCCTTCCCATTCACTCCCACCGTCCTCACTACCAATGGACCCCACCCCTTCCCATTCATTCCCACCGTCCACACTCTTAATGGAACCCACCCCTTCCCATTCACTCCCACCGTTCACTCTCCCTGTGGGACCCCACCCCTTCCCATTCACTCCCACTGTTCACACTCCCAATGGACCCCACCCCTTCCCATTCTCTCCCACCGTCCACCCTCATAATTTGACCCCAACCTTTTCCATTCACTCCCACCGTCCACACTCCCAATGGGACCCCTCCACTTCACATTCCCTCCCACCATCCATACTCCCAATGGACTCCACCCCTTCCCATTCTCTCCCACCGTCCACGGTCCCAATGGACCCCACCCCTTCCCATTCACTCCCACCGTCCACACACCCAATGGGACCCCACCCCTTCCCATTCACTCCCACCGTCCACACTCCCAATGGGACCCCACCCCTTCCCATTCACTCCCACCGTCCACACTCCCAATGGACCCCACCCCTTCCCATTCACTCCCACCGTCCACGGTCCCAATGGACCCCACCCCTTCCCATTCACTCCCACCGTCCACACTCCCAATGGGACCCCACCCCTTCCCATTCACTCCCACCGTCCACACTCCCAATGGGTCCCCACCCCTTCCCATTCACTCCCACCGTCCACAGTCCCAATGGACCCCACCCCTTCCCATTCACTCCCACCATCTCTGCTCCCCTATGGACCCCACACCTTTCTATTTGTACCCCCCCACCCCATCCAGACTCTCCCTTTGGGACCCCATGCCTTTCCCATTCTCCCCCAACATCCGCACTCCCTATGGACCTCAGCCGTTCCCCTTCACCCCAATCATCCGCACTCCCTACGGACCCCACGCCTTCCTATTTGTACCCCCCCCCCCACCCCATGCACACTCTCACTAGGGTCATCGGAGCAGAATTAGGCTTTCGGCCTGTCGTGTTTGGTCCGCCATTTGATCATGGCTGAGTTACTTTTTACTCAAAACCCCATTTTGCCATCTCCCTCTAACCTCTGCTGCCTTTATTAATCAAGAACATATCAACGTCTGCTTTAAATGCACCAGAGACCTGGCCCCCACCACCGTCCTGGCATTGAATTCCACAGATTCTCCCCCAGTTTGCTGAAGAAGTTGCTCCTCATGTCTATTGTCAAGGGACATCCCTCTGTTTTTCGGCTGCGTCCTCTGGTCCTTGACTCCTCCAGTGTTGGAAAGATCCTCTCCACATCCACTCTGTGTAGGCATTTCAATATTCCCCCTTCATTCCCTGTGCCGTCAAACGCTCAGCATTTCTGTGATCGTTGTCAGGAACCTCCTGTGGACTCTATTCAGTGCCCTCTCCGTCCTTTCTTAGGCATAGCACTCAAAACTGCTGGCAGTACTCCAAGTGCGGTCTCACCAATGGCTTATAAATCCTCAGCATTACATCCTTGCATTTATATTCCAGTCCTTTAGAAATGAATGCTAACATTGCATTTTCCTTCCTGACCACTGGGTACTCAGCCTGCAAATTAACCTTCAGGGTATCCTGTACGAGGACTTCCAAGTCCCTCTGCTCCTCATTCACTGATTTCACTCCCTGCTTGGAAAATAGCCTAGGCCTTTTATTTTACCAAATTGCATGACCATGCAGTACCTTTCACCTCCACTTTCTGCCCATTCACCTGTCTGTTCTCTGCAGACCCGCTACTTCCCAATACTACCTTCCCCACCAGTCTATGTTTGTTATCAATTGGCCACAAAGCCATCAGTTCCATCACCCCGATCATTAACGTGGAACATGAAAAGTAGCAAACTCAACTAGTGGAACATCACTTGTTACCGGCAGCCAACAAGAAAAGACCCCCTTTACTCCCACTGTTAGCCTCCTGCTAGTCAATCTCCTGTCCATGCTGGTATCTTTCTTGAAATATCTGGTTTGGCAGCCTTGTCAAAGGCTTCTGAAAATCCAGATAAACAACATCCACTGTCTCTCCTTTGTCCATCCAGCCTGTTACCTCCTCAAGGTATTCCAACAGGTTTAAGGAAACCATGTTGACTTTAGCCTCGATAAGGGAGGCTATGACAATGGGCCTGCAGGAGCCCCAAAACCTCATCCTGAATAATGGATTCTGTCATCTTGCCAACCATTGAAGTCTGGCTAAATAGTTCATAATTCCCTGTCTTTTGCCTCCCTCTCTTCTTAAAGAACGGAAAGACATTTGAATTTTCCATTTCTCCAGAACCATCTAGAACCTTGCGACTCCTGAAAGATTATGACTAGTGCCTCCACAATCTCTTTAGCCACCCCTTTCAGAACCCCGGGGTGTAGCCCATCTGGTCCAGGTGACTTTTCCACCTTCAGACCTTTCAGCTTCCCAAACACCCCCCCCCTCCCAGTACTAACAATTGCACTCAACTCTGCCCTGAAGTTCCTGAATTTCTGGCATTCTGCTGGTGACTTCCACAGTGAAAACTCTCTCAAAATACTTCTTCAGTGGATCTATGGATGCCCCATCCAGTTAGCCCTGTCATGAAGGCTCTGTCTCTGTGACCACCTCCAGCTCCAACGCTCCTCCTTGTCTCTATACTCTGGCCACTACTCCCTTCCCCGTCTCCGTAACCCCCACCTACCTCTACCCCCCCCGTCTCTGTGACCCCCACCCACCTCTACCCTCCCCCCGTCTCCGTAACCCCCACCTACCTCTACCCCCGTCTTTGTGACCCCCACCCACCTCTACCCTCCCCCGTCTCCTTAACCCCCACCCACCTCTACCCCCCGTCTCTGTGACCCCCACCCACCTCTACCCTCCCCCGTCTCCGTAACCCCCACCCACCTCTACTCCCCCCTCTGTGACCCCCACCCACCTCTACCCTCCCCCCCGTCTCTGTGACCCCCCTCTAGTCTCTTCACCTCTCTCATCTCTGTAACTCCCTCCAGCCCCTGCCCCCTCCCCGTCTTTGTTCATCAAGGCAGTACAAATGAAAACAGAATGCAGAATAGAGTGTCACAGTTACAGAGAGAGGGCGGTGCAGGCAGATAAGTGTGTGGGCCACCACGAGGGAGATTGGGAGATCAAGTGTTCATCTTTCAGTGTGTGTGAGGCCCGTTCAAGAGTTTGAGAACAGCGGGGTGGAACCTGTCCTTGATCCTGGTATGTGTTCTCGACTTTTTGTATCTTCCCGATGGGAGAGGAGAGAAGAGTCTGCATAATCTTTGATGACACTGGCTGCTTTCCTGACGCAGTGGGAAGTGTAGTCAGAGTCCGTGGAGGGGAGGCTGGTCTCCGTGATGAGCTGTGTCCGCATCACTTTCCCGCAGTCTCAGGCAGAGCAGTTGCCGTGGCAAACCGTGATACATCCAGATGGGATGGATCAATCGAAATCAGAGAGGGTCATCGGGGCCACGCTGAATGTCCTTAGCCTCGAGGGAGAGGGTGGCCTGGCGAACTTTCTTAGCCATAGTGTTTAATAACCTGGACCAGGAAGAGTTGTTTGTGACTGCAGAGCTCTACACCAGAGCCCAGAATCAGGCGGGTGTGCGATGGGTGCATTATAATTAACCCTCACTCCACCCCTACCCTGCTCATTCTGAATTCCTGGTGCTCCTCCCCTCCCCTTCCTTCCCCCCACCCAACCCTCTGGGAGACTCACTGTCTTGTCATTCTCTCCAGAGGAGGAGCGCAGGGTGAAGGCTAACGCTCGGGAATACAACGAGAAGTTCCAATATGCGGTGAGTGTCCTCGGGCGGTGGAGTGGGTGGTGAGAATGGTCAGTCAGCCTACGGCCAACCCCAAAATCGGTGGAGCAGAGGACCATGTGGAAGGGTGCAGTGAGATACAGATTGGGGCGGTGAAATGGCAGATGCCGTTTAATCCAGGCACGTGTGAGATGTTGCGGATTGGGAGGTCGAATGTAAGGGCAGGGTGTTTAACACGGTTGATGGCAGGATCTTGGGGTCCAGTTCCACAGATCCCTGAAAGTGGCTGCACAGGACAATGGGTTGGTAAAGAGGGTGCTTGCCTTTATTATTGGAGGAATTGAGTTCCGGGGTCAGGTAATAAGGTGCAACTTTGTACAACTCTGGTTAGGCCGCATCTGGAGTATTGTGTACAGTTTGGTCGCCCCGCTGTAGGAAGGATGTGGAAGTTTTGGAGAGGGAGCAGAAATGGATCACCAGGATGCTGCCTGGATTCGAAGGCATGAGCTGTGAGGAGAGGTTGGACAAAGTTGGGCTGTTCTCTCTGGAGACTGAGGGGAGACCTGATAGAGGTTTTTAAGGTTATGGGGGGTGGGGGGGGGGTAGAGGCAGGGTATTCGGTGAGAATCATTCTCCCAGGATGTCAAGTACTCGAGGGCCTGGAGGTCAGCAGTCGGGTGACAGGTCAGACTGGAGGATCTGCCTGGGGTCAAGGGTCATGAAATTTGGTTAGAGCTCAGAGACTGGGACCGAGCCAACCCTGGGCGTTTGAGAGATGGCCCTGGTACCTTACAAGAGAAGGGAGAGGTTGGAGGTGGGAGCCTCCCCACAGGTGGGGGATGGGGTCTGTTGGGTTGACATGTTTTCTGGCAGCTGCTCACTTCCCTCAACCCCCTCTCCCTTCGCTCTTTTCCTCTCCCCCCACCCGAACAGAACAATTGCATCAAGACGTCCAAGTACAACATGATTACCTTCTTGCCTGTCAACCTCTTCGAGCAGTTCCAGGAGGTGGCCAACACCTACTTCCTGTTCTTGCTGATTCTGCAGGTACATTTGTCTTGGGCTACACCATGGGGGGGGGGGTGCTGGGGAGGGCCAGAAGTGGGCAAGGGAGGGATTGGACTCAGGAAGCGTCCCACTGCCAGGAGATGTGGGAGGGGTGAGATGGAAGGACCCCCCTCCCCCCCCACTGTTCTTAGGCTGAGCATTACCCCTCGACCCACTCCTGGGGCAGTTTGTGGGATCTTGCTGTGTGCCCTGAGGTTCCATGAAGGTCATGCTTTCTAGAGGGGGGTGTGCCTTTGGCTTGTAAAGGATTTGTTTTGGTGGGGGAAGGGGGAGGCGTGTATATCCAAGAAGGGATTGGACTCTCAGTCAGTGTCTGGTTCTCCACACACTTGGCACTGGAGGGAGGAGGGGAAGGAATTGGAATCTTAACAGCCCTGGAATTTTCTTGAATCTTCTCCCCATCCCCAGAAGCCTTTCCTCCTTGGAGCACTGGGGCCTCGCTGTCTCCTCCAAAGGGTTAACTCCAGTGACCTGCTATTGGATTGGCGTGAGGCTCACACTGGATATCTGTCCCTCTGGGACCCCCGTTTCCCCAATCCCAACAGGACCCTCTTCCCCGCTCCCTGTAAAGCCACAGGATCCCAGGCCGCAAAGTAACACGCATATGCTGGAGGAACTCAGCAGGCCAGGGAGCATCCGTGGAAATAAGCAGTCAATGTTTCCGGTTGTTTTTTTGCACTTTTGGGCGTGTTGCTTGGATTTCCAGCATCTGCAGATTTTCTCTTGTTTGTCCCAGGACTCGGATTTGGAGAAAAAGATCAGGAGACTGGGATTGGGTTATTGGGCCCAGGAGAGAGGGTGAGCAGGCCCTGAAGACTGGGATCGGGAGAGCAGGATTGGGAGACCAGAGTAAACACACCAGGATTAGGAGACTGGGATTGGGTGATTGGGTCCAGGAGAGTGGGATACAGAGAATAGGCCCTGAAGATTGGGATCGGGAGAGTGGAACAAGGAGGCCCAGCCCTGAAGATCAGGAATGAGAGAGCAGGGTAGGGAGAATGGGATCTGGAGTTGGACACAAAGCCGTGATCTGGAGTCCAGGCCCAGAGTCGGACACGAAGCCCTGATCTGGAGTCCAGGCCCAGAGTCGGACACGAAGCCCTGATCTGGAGTCCAGGCCCAGAGTCGGACACGAAGCCCTGATCTGGAGTCCAGGCCCAGAGTCGGACACGAAGCCCTGATCTGGAGTCCAGGCCCAGAGTCGGACACGAAGCCCTGATCTGGAGTCCAGGCCCAGAGTCGGACACGAAGCCCTGATCTGGAGTCCAGGCCCAGAGTCGGACACGAAGCCCTGATCTGGAGTCCAGGCCCAGAGTCGGACACGAAGCCCTGATCTGGAGTCCAGGCCCAGAGTCGGACTCGAAGCCCTGATCTGGAGTCCAGGCCCAGAGTCTGACACGAAGCCCTGATCTGGAGTCCAGGCCCAGAGTCGGACACGAAGCCCTGATTTGGAGTCCAGGCCCAGAGTCGGACACGAAGCCCTGATCTGGAGTCCAGGCCCAGGGTCGGACACGAAGCCCTGATCTGGAGTCCAGGCCCAGAGTCTGACACGAAGCCCTGATCTGGAGTCCAGGCCCAGAGTCGGACACGAAGCCCTGATCTGGAGTCCAGGCCCAGGGTCGGACATGAAGCCCTGATCTGGAGTCCAGGCCCGCCCTGATCTGGAGTCCAGGCCCAGAGTCGGACACGAAGCCCTGATCTGGAGTCCAGGCCCAGGGTCGGACACAAAGCCCTGATCTGGAGTCCAGGCCCAGAGTCGGACACGAAGCCCTGATCTGGAGTCCAGGCCCAGGGTCGGACACGAAGACCTGATCTGGAGTCCAGGCCCAGTCGGACACGAAGCCCTGTTCTGGAGTCCAGGCCCAGAGTCGGACACGAAGCCCTGATCTGGAGTCTGCAACCCAGAATCGGACACGAAGCCCTGATCTGGAGTCCAGGCCCAGGGTGGGACACGAAGCCCTGATCTGGAGTCCAGGCCCAGAGTCGGACACGAAGCCCTGATCTGGAGTCCAGTCCCAGAGTCGGACACGAAGCCCTGATCTGGAGTCCAGGCCCAGAGTCGGACACGAAGCCCTGATCTGGAGTCCAGGCCCAGAGTCGGACACGAAACCCTGATCTGGAGTCCAGGCCCAGAGTCGGACACGAAGCCCTGATCTGGAGTCCAGGCCCAGGGTCGGACACGAAGCCCTGATCTGGAGTCCAGGCCCAGAGTCTGACACGAAGCCCTGATCTGGAGTCCAGGCCCAGAGTCAGACACGAAGCCCTGATCTGGAGTCCAGGCCCAGGGTCGGATACGAAGCCCTGATCTGGAGTCCAGGCCCAGAGTCGGACACGAAGCCCTGATCTGGAGTTCAGGCCCAGAGTCTGACACGAAGCCCTGATCTGGAGTCCAGGCCCAGAGTCGGACACGAAGTCCTGATCTGGAGTCCAGGCCCAGGGTCGGACACGAAGCCCTGATCTGGAGTCCAGGCCCAGAGTCGGACACGAAGCCCTGATCTGGAGTCTGCAACCCAGAATCGGACACGAAGCCCTGATCTGGAGTCCAGGCCCAGGGTGGGACACGAAGCCCTGATCTGGAGTCCAGGCCCAGAGTCGGACACGAAGCCCTGATCTGGAGTCCAGGCCCAGAGTCGGACACGAAGCCCTGATCTGGAGTCCAGGCCCAGAGTCGGACACGAAGCCCTGATTTGGAGTCCAGGCCCAGAGTCGGACACGAAGCCCTGATCTGGAGTCCAGGCCCAGGGTCGGACACGAAGCCCTGATCTGGAGTCCAGGCCCAGAGTCTGACACGAAGCCCTGATCTGGAGTCCAGGCCCAGAGTCGGACACGAAGCCCTGATCTGGAGTCCAGGCCCAGGGTCGGACATGAAGCCCTGATCTGGAGTCCAGGCCCCGCCCTGATCTGGAGTCCAGGCCCAGAGTCGGACACGAAGCCCTGATCTGGAGTCCAGGCCCAGGGTCGGACACGAAGCCCTGATCTGGAGTCCAGGCCCAGGGTCAGACACGAAGCCCTGATCTGGAGTCCAGGCCCAGAGTCGGACACGAAGCCCTGATCTGGAGTTCAGGCCCAGAGTCTGACACGAAGCCCTGATCTGGAGTCCAGGCCCAGAGTCGGACACGAAGTCCTGATCTGGAGTCCAGGCCCAGGGTCGGACACGAAGCCCTGATCTGGAGTCCAGGCCCAGAGTCGGACACGAAGCCCTGATCTGGAGTCTGCAACCCAGAATCGGACACGAAGCCCTGATCTGGAGTCCAGGCCCAGGGTGGGACACGAAGCCCTGATCTGGAGTCCAGGCCCAGAGTCGGACACGAAGCCCTGATCTGGAGTCCAGGCCCAGAGTCGGACACGAAGCCCTGATCTGGAGTCCAGGCCCAGAGTCGGACATGAAGCCCTGATCTCGAGTCCAGGCCCAGAGTCGGACACGAAGCCCTGATCTCGAGTCCAGGCCCAGAGTCGGACACGAAGCCCTGATCTGGAGTCCAGGCCCAGAGTCGGACACGAAGCCCTGATCTGGAGTCCAGGCCCAGGGTCGGACACGAAGCCCTGATCTGGAGTCCAGGCCCAGAGTTGGACACGAAGCCCTGATCTGGAGTCTGCAACCCAGAATCGGACACGAAGCCCTGATCTGGAGTCCAGGCCCAGAGTCTGACACGAAGCCCTGATCTGGAGTCCAGGCCCAGAGTCGGACACGAAGCCCTGATCTGGAGTCCAGGCCCAGAGTCGGACACGAAGCCCTGATCTGGAGTCCAGGCCCAGAGTCGGACACGAAGCCCTGATCTGGAGTCCAGGCCCTGGGTCTCTGGCGTTGCCACACAACTGGGGATGGGGGTCTGGGATAGGGAAAGCGATCCTTTCACACCCCGCTTACTTTCCCCTGATGTCCGCTGTCCCCATCCCTCTCCCTCCCACCCCCCCTTCCGTCACACTAACCTCTCCTGGCTCCTTCTCCCCTTGCAGCTCATCCCGCAGATTTCCTCGCTGTCCTGGTTCACCACCATTGTGCCTTTGGTCCTAGTCTTGACCATCACTGCCGTCAAAGACGCCACAGACGACTACGTGAGTCTTCTCCCGGCCTGGCCTGCACCACCGAATGGGCGGGGGCCTTCTGGTTGTGGGGGGCGGTTTTAGGAGCGAGCGGGCGAGAGATATGGAAGTTACGCGCCAGCATCTTCGCGCTCGGGGTGCTGGAGGAACTCGGCAGGTCAGGCAGCGGCTCCCAGGGGTTGCTGGGGTAAACACCAAGACCCTTCATCGGGAGGGGTGGGCAAGGGGGAGTGTGGCAAGCTGGCAGGCGATGGGTGAGACCAGGCACGGGGTAGCTGGGTGGGCGGGTGGAGGTGTTCATTGGAAGGGGTAAGGAGCTGAGGAGCGATCTGCTAGGAGAGGAGAGTGGACCGTGGGAGGAAGGGTGGTGGGCAGCTGAGGAGAGGTGAGCCAGAATGAGGAACGGGATGGCGGGGTGAGGCTATCTTTGTCTGAATATCATGGTGTGAGATGGGGTTAGCATTGATGTTCAAAGGGGCGGCACGTGATCAGGAGCGGAGATGGAAGGTTTGAGTACAACGATGACAATCTCTCACTGCCCCAGTGAGAGTGCGCCCGGAGGGCTGTGCACGGTGCGGCCCCCCCCCCCCCAGCCCCGGAAACAACATCCCTACCACGGAGGGACTGCAGCGAAGATCGGGGACACCGATCGAGGTAACCCGGACTGCGTTCCCTGGGATTTGGAAGCACGAGGGGAGATCCCGTCGTGGCTTGAAGGGGAGGGTGTCTCCCCCTGGGGCTGCGGAGTTGAGGACAAGAGGTCACCATCTCAGACTGGGACAGGGAGGGTGTCTCTTCACCCGGAAGGCAGGCAGGGAGCCCGTGGAACCCCAGCCCTGTGACACCCCTCAGAGTCAGAGGTGGATGGAGTCCTGTTGTTGAGGGAATGGGGGGATAGGGGCAGGAGAATTGAGACGGGGAATAAGCTCGAGTTTTGAGCAACAAACAGAGGGTTTAACGAACGGCAGTCCAACCTCTGGGACTGGGGTCAGTGCCCTGGGCTGGAATCGCCCCCTTCCCCTCCGTGCGGTACCTGTCATCCCCAACCCGTGATCACCTACCCACCCCTGCTCTGCTTCATCCTCCTGGACATTTGCCCCCCCCCCCGGGGGGAAGAATGGACAGATATGTCAACCGGGGCAAAAGTTTGGGGAGGGTTGGGACAGGGGTCGCGGGGAGGCGGGGGTGAGAGCCCAGTCGATGCTGGTCGGGTCTGCCCCTCCGTCCCTCACCCTCCACCCTGAGGAGACGGGAGTGGGCGTCTATTCCTGGGGTGAAGTCAGTACCCTCTCTCCCCACTGCTCCTCACAGGGTCACAGGCAGGGGAACAGGGTGGATGGATGTTTGCGAGGGAGGGGGCTATGGAGAAAGGGGAGGGGCAAAAGCTGAGGGGTTTGGGGAGGACGGCAAGAGGGAGAGGGAGGAGAATGAAGGGGATAAGAGGGAACACCCTTGAAGGGAGTAGGAGTCCTGTGTGTTGGAGACTTCCCTACATGACAGTCTGTGCCAGGGACATGCCACTTTCCTAACTCCTCAGTGGCAGAGGGGAGGAGTAAACCCTGATCAGCGGTTCGAAAAAGGAAGGTTCCTGACCCCCTCCTTCCTTCCCCCTAGGGGCCTCGCTTCACCCGCCTTCCCTCCTCCTTCCCCCCTTCCCTTCTCAAGAGAATGAACAAGAAGGACAAAGAAGGAAGGGACCAAAGGAAGAAGCAACGGAAGCCCCCCTCCTTCCTTCCCCTCCTCCTTGACGGCCCGACGAAGACCGATCCCCCTCCTTCCTTCCCACCTCCTTCCTCCCCTCCTTCCTCCCCCTTCCTCCCCCTTCCTTCCCCCTTCCTTCCCCCTCCTTCCTTACCCCTCCCTTCCCCCTTTCCTTCCCCTTCCTTCCCCCTACTCCCCCTTCCTTCCCCCTCCTTCCTCCCTCCCCCCTTCCTCCCCCTCCTTCCCCCCTTCCTTTCCCCCTCCTTACCCTCCCCTCCCCCTTTCCTTCCCCTTTCCTTCCCCCTTACTCCCCTTCCTCCCCTCCTTCCTCCCCCTCCTTCCTTCCCCTCCTTCCTCCCCCTCCTTCCTTCCCCCTTCCTTCCCCCTCCTTCCTTCCCCCTTCCTCCCCCTTCCTTCCCCTTTCCTTTCCCCCCTCCTTCCTTCCCCCTCCCTTCCCACCTTTCCTTCCCTTTCCTTCCCCTTGACTCCCTCCTTCCCCCTCCTTCCTCCCCCCTTCCTCCCCCTGCCTTCCCCCTTCCTTTCCCCCACCTCCTTCACCCCCGTCCGGCCAAGGCCTGCCCCTTTCCTTCCCCCTTACTCCCCTTCCTTCCCCCTTCCAGAGGCCACGCCGCCTACGCCATGCCCCTCCTGGCCCTTCCCCCTCCGACCTTCCCCCTCCTGCCCCCTCTTCCTTCCCCTCCTTCCTTCCCCCTCCTTCCTCCCCCTCTTCCTTCCCCCTCCTTCTCCCCTCCTTCCTCCCCTCCTTCCTCCCCCTCCTTCCTTCCCCCTCCTTCCTTCCCCCTCCTTCCTTCCCCTCCTTCCTTCCCCCTCCTTCCTTCCCCCTTCCTTCCCCCTTCCTTCCCCCTCCTTCCTTCCCCCTCCTTCCTTCCCCCTCCTTCCATCCCCCTCCATCCTTCCCCCTCCTTCCTCCCCTCCTTCCTTCCCCCTCACCCCGTCCTTCCCCCCTTCCTTTCCCCCTCCTTCCTTACCCCGCCCATCCCCCTTTCCTTCCCTTCCTTCCCCCTTACCCCTTCCTTCCCCTCCTCCTCCCTCCCCCTTCCTCCCCCTCCTTCCCCCCTTCCTTTCCCCCTCCTTACCCCTCCCTCCCCCTTTCCTTCCCCTTTCCTTCCCCTTACTCCCCTTCCTCCCCTCCTTCCTTCCCCCTCCTTCCTTTCCCCTCATTCCTCCCCCTCCTTCCTTCCCCCTTCCTTCCCCCTCCTTCCTTCCCCCTTCCTCCCCCTTCCTTCCCCTTCCTTTCCCCCTCCTTCCTTCCCCTCCCTTCCCCCTTTCCTTCCCCTTTCCTTCCCCCTTACTCCCCTTCCTTCCCCCTCCTTCCTCCCCCTTCCTCCCCCTCCTTCCCCCCTTCCTTTCCCCCTCCTTCCTTACCCCTCCTCCCCCCTTTCCTTCCCCTTTCCTTCCCCCTTACTCCCCTCCTTCCCCCTCCTTCCTTTCCCTCTCTTCCCTTTCCCCTCTTCCCTACCCCCTCCTCCCTTCCCCTCCTTCCTCTCCCTCCTTCCTTCCCCTCCTTCCTTCCCCTCCTTCCTCCCCCTCCTTCCTTCCCCCTCCTTCCTCCCCCTCCTTCCTCCCCCTCCTTCCTTCCCCCTCCTTCCTTCCCCCTCCTTCCTTCCCCTCCTTCCTTCCCCTTCCTTCCCCTTCCCCTTCCCCCTCCTTCCTTCCCCCTCCTTCCTTCCCCCTCCTTCCATCCCCCTCCATCCTTCCCCCCTCCTTCCTCCCCCTCCTTCCTTCCCCCTTCCTCCCCCTTCCCCCCTTCCTTTCCCCCTCCTTCTTACCCCTCCCTTCCCCCTTTCCTTCCCCTTTCCTTCCCCCTTACTCCCCTTCCTTCCCCCTCCTTCCCCCCTTCCTTTCCCCCTCCTTACCCCTCCCTCCCCCTTTCCTTCCCCTTTCCTTCCCCCTTACTCCCCTTCCTCCCCTCCTTCCTTCCCCCTCCTTCCTCCCCCTCATTCCTCCCCCTCCTTCCTTCCCCCTTCCTTCCCCTCCTTCCTTCCCCCTTCCTCCCCTTCCTTCCCCCTTCCTTTCCCCCTCCTTCCTTCCCCCTCCCTTCCCCCTTTCCTTCCCTTCCTTCCCCCTTACTCCCCTTCCTTCCCCCTCCTTCCTCCCCCTTCCTCCCCCTCCTTCCCCCCTTCCTTTCCCCCTCCTTCCTTACCCCTCCCTCCCCCTTTCCTTCCCCTTACTCCCCTTCCTTCCCCTCCTTCCTTTCCCTCTCTTCCCTTCCCCCTCCTTCCTCCCCCTCCTTCCTCCCCCCTCCTTCCTCCCCCTCCTTCCTTCCCCCTCCTTCCTTTCCCCTCCTTCCTTCCCCCTCCTTCCTTCCCCCTCCTTCATTCCCCCTCCTTCCTTCCCCCTCCTTCCTCCCCTCCTTCCTCCCCCTCCTTCCTTCCCCCTC